>NW_009714386.1:130000-147637 GCF_000703405.1 Apaloderma vittatum
TGGGGGAGGGGGCGGGGGGCAGGGAAATAGGCAAGGAGAGAAAAGCAGTGCAGGGCTCAGCTTCCCTTTCTGGCACCTGCTACAGCAGGTTAGTCACAGGTGTTTCCAACAGGGCAAGCTGAAATTCCTGGCATGTGGAGGAATAAATGTGTAAGGTTCCAGAGGAGTGGTAACTTGTTGAGCACAGCAGCAATTTGTCCCGTGTTGCAAAGAGCAACATGCCCTAAGTCTCCCCAACACACGTGCTGGGGACTTGTCCTGCTCCCCCAATCCCTGTCCACCTCTAGTGCCTGTGCTCGTAGTTCTCATGCATATCCTGAGCCCCCCTGCAAGTAGGGCTCGTCAGAAACTTTAAGAATAGCCTTCAACAGTCCTTTTGTCAGCCGTTTCTAGGACTTTTATGCTATTGTGAACTTTGTGCTCACCATAAAAGTACCGGGATAGGTAAGATCACCTTACCTCTGAAGCAGTCGAGCTCAATTAGTTTCCTGCTCTCTGTACATGCTGAGAAGAAAGGGATAGTGAGCATGTTGTGAGTGTGGCAGGATGGGCAGGTAGAGAGTGCCTGAAATTGTTCTCAGCCAGATTTTGACTTGTCTGTTGAGATACCTAAAGTGATGCTGCACAAAGGCCTCCCCAGTTCCTTTTTCCTCCGGGATAACAGCCCCGTGTGGGGCGCGAGCTCCAGCTCAGTTTGCAGGTGGACAGACAAAGGCTCCAGCAGGCGATCTGGCCTGACTGAAGCAGATGAAGAGTTGATGAGGACATGACACTGCCTGGTCACTGGCGTGGAAAGGAAAGTTAGGGACCAGAACGTGGCCCCTACTGGGGACTGAAACTTCTCCTGGCATCAACCACGTGCTATCCTCACCTCTTACCTCATTTGTCAAGGGGACAGTAGAACAGTTGCACAATACCATTCCTTTTCCCCAGTTAATAGATTCAACCAAGAACAAAACTCAGGAAATTAGTAGGTTGGGTCCTCAGAGAGGTCTAGTGCTCCCTTTTTTTCCAAATCTTGTTCTCTTGACCTGTAACAACGGATAGGAGTTCTGGTATTTTAAGTTCTTGTCTGGTCTGCAGGATGGCTGTCATTATATCACACTCTGCCACAGGTTTTGCTTCCGTTGGACTGTACGGATAGAGAGCAGCACAGAAGCACCAGACATTGTGCATTAGTCACTGTCACTGTTACCTCGGACAGTGAAACCTAACAGATGGGAACACACTTCTATAGGTCTTGAGTACTGCAGAGTGGGTTCTGAAAGAGAGTATAGCATTGGTGTCATGTTAACCACTTCCTTCCTTCCCTCTGCTTGCTCAGTAGCCCTTTGCTTCTCACTCTTTTCACAGTAAAAGAGGAAAGTACAAGTTGGACCCGGAATGGTTCATTGGTTGTTGGTTGCAATTAGATTTTGATGATTTTGTAAGCCTGTGTTTGTGTAACCATATTTTAATGTGAGGTGTATTGTTTATGAGCTTGAGCATCATAGTAGCTGTTTTCTTCAACTTCTTACTGAGAATATTTCTGTACTACAGAGCATGTAAAACTCTAGATGACCACTTCTACTTTCATGTCTCTAGGCTAGAGATTTCTGTCTTCCTTTAGTACAGTTAACGTAGAGAGGAGGTACTGGTGTTCCTCAACTAATTAGATGCTGTA
Organism: Apaloderma vittatum; assembly: GCF_000703405.1. Classification (NCBI taxonomy): domain Eukaryota; kingdom Metazoa; phylum Chordata; class Aves; order Trogoniformes; family Trogonidae; genus Apaloderma; species Apaloderma vittatum. The sequence continues at coordinate 131,664 of NW_009714386.1, forward strand.
TTTGGAGCAGTCACTTGTATTTAGTCACTTAGAAATAGATTTTGCCAGTTGACAGGGAGGGATTGATAAGCAGACAAAGAATCCAAATCTAAAAGAGAGGAAGGAAGCAACTGTGGCTGTATTATTAAAGAAGCATTTACAGACAAAATCTAGATGTTAGGATACTTAGGCTACGTTCATTATTAGGCTACAATCGTATTTAGAAAGGGCCAGTCCAGTCTTTACAAGGCTTTGATGCTGTTTCGTAGTGTTTTCTTTAATAGCGTCTGATCTAAAACTTCTACAAGCTTATATCACACAGAACGAAAAAATGTGCTTTTTCTCGTGTACTGGTGGGGCTTTTTGTTACAGTTTTTCAAACTGTGGGGTAATGCATGTGTAGGAAGCTAATGATGTGGTCTCTAGGTGTTGCTTTACTGGATGGAGTACTGATAATAAGCTTCGAGTAATAGCGTATGAGTCCCAGAAGATGAATTCTGATTACCTTTGTGGTATCGTCCCCTGCATGCCCCTGCTTCCTTGATGTTTCTGTAAAGAACATTTGGATTTTGATGAGGGTATTGCGTATTTGACTTTTAATTAGATTTGCAGTATGTTGTGTTAATAAACCATGACTTTGTGTTTGGTTATTTTGTTTTGCTTTCATTTACGTAAAGTGTATGTTCATTGAATCATATGATGGCAAGCGGTACTGGAACATCTTGCTACTCTATGTATAAAACTTACATTTACTTGTCCAGAGAAGATGAATTTTATCCTGTATTCAATAATAATCAGTAAACAGTACTTAAATTGCACAGAGACTGGCAAACTGCAGCGTACTGTGAAAGTGCGGAGAGATATTCTCCAAGGAAATAGCATGATAGGTCTTAAATAATACCTTGTAGTCCTGGGCTATGCTATTATAGGAACTAAAATTAAATATACAGCTTCCCTAAACAGCAGGTTGTCTTCCCCACTGCCCCCTTTTAATAAAAACTCTGGGACTTCTTCACGTTGACAGGTCAAATGTAGCCTTTTTATAATCTCCATGTTTTATCCCATTTGGAGTTCTTCTTGAAATTTATTTTCCTTTTAATCAATCATTTAGCACTAAATCATTTTCTTGTTACTGAGTACTTTTAATTGAAATTTTAAAAAAATTAAAATGAAACCCTAATCTTTTGCCAAATCTCATCTAACAGAGGCATTTAAATTGCTGCTGGTTTGTAGCTCTGACTCACGTTGCCAGTATTCTCACTTCTGTTTTGTTTTGTTTAGCAGACTGCTATGCCAATTTAATAAACACACTGCTATATATTCTGGTGTAATTTAGCTGCCATTTTGCTCCAGTTAGACAGTGATTGGTTATGGCAGGGCTGTAATGCGTTGTCAGCACAGGTTACTCACTGCTCGTTGGTGGTGGACGCACATTGTCTGAGACGTAGTGTCATTGCAGAGTTGTTTGACAACGTCGATGCCGTAGTCGCGCTGAGCAATAACAACTGCAGAGGTTAAGGAAGGGCACGGAGGGGCGGCTGCGCTGAGGGCAGGGATGAAGAGGGAATGCTAAACAGAGCAGCAGGAAATGTCACCACAGAAATTTTAATTTCTTCTGTTCTTGGTTGTTTGGTTTGGGTTTTTTTCCCCCTCTGATTAACAAGTACGAAAAGGTACTATGTTGATTGGCCTGAGATTACGAGTCCACAGAAAAGTTGGCGCTGGATGCGCAGGCTCGGTTCTGTGCCTTCGCGTGTGTCCTGGAGGGACCAGGCTCTGCTCAACTCCTGGCCTCTTGGCTGAGATTGCTGGATTTGGTGGCAATTTCTGTGATGCACAAACCCTGCTCCGTTGCAGATGGGATAAAACCACCCAACTTAGGTCACGTAGGTCACCGTACAGTTACCAGATACTTTTGACTTTCAAACACTCCCGACCTGGGGAGAGTTTTAATACTTAATGAAGAGACAAAAGACTCAATTTTCCATTGTAGATCCAATCCTTTCATAACAAGATTAGGTTCTCATAAGCTTTGAGTAAACCAGTGTTTTCTAAGACAGAAATGATTTGTCTCTGAATTTTTGAACCTTACACCATTTTTTTCTTCTGGAGCATTTTGTTCCTTTCTAGACACAAATTTCAAAAATGGTTAAAATAATTTTTAGATGGGAAAAGGAGGGAGATTATTTGGGAGTCCTCGATCGCCGTTAAAAACAAAATTGTACGTTTTTACTCTCCTGCCTGGGTAAATTATAGTAAAATAAAGAAGGGGAAGGCCAGCATGAGTGGAATTGCTTTCATCACACTGAGGCACATGTGGGGAGGGCAGTGTGCCCGCCTGAGGGGAGAGAGGTACGGGGAAGGGGAGGAGAGGCTTTGGGATTTAGTTTTGGCTTGAGTTTGAGGGTTGTGGCAGCAGGGTGAGGTGTTCCTGCTGCCGGGTGCAGGCCCCTCACAGGGCAGAGGAGATGCGCTGGTGGCCTGCAGGGCCAAGGCTCGTTGTGGCTGACAGAACTACGTCCTGCCTGCTCCTTCCCCCCCCTGCCCGCTCAAGAGTGTGATAATCTTCCCCCTTCCATGCTGCCAATGGACGTGGTTTTGCTTTGCTCCGCTGCTGGGAACATTTCCTGCAGCATGAAAGGGGCTACTCGCACACACAAAGCAAAACAGACTTGAGTGTTTTTGGGTAGAGGGGTGTTTAAGACTGAATTTTAATGTAACAAGACAGTTGTCAGGCATTGGCTCGATCATTCTCTCAAGCAGTTTGTTTCGTTAGACTCGGACATGCCGCGCTCCGCGTTGTGCTGTAAATACAACCTCTATGGCTGCGCCACCCGAGGGGTGAGGAGGAGCAGGCTTCATTCTCCGCACGTGCTGTCACCCTGGCCACTCCCCACCAAAACTCACGACAAAGTTGGTTGGTTTTTTCTCAACTTTGGATCTCATTGTAGTTTGATGGCACCAGAAAAGAGATGTGCAACTGAACTGACACTCAGTGATTGGCATCATGCATAACTCATTATTGTGTCAAGGATTTGGCATGTCCATGGAGAGGAAACCATGTGCGTTGTGTTGACACTGAGCTTAATTCATATCCTACCGGTGGTTATGCCAAATCCTTATCTCATCGGTTCCCATGCCAGATCGCTTGCTTGCGTGCCAGTTTCTTGTCAGAATAATGAGTTAAGCCTAATACCAATCATTCCGTGGCAGATGCCGCCTTGTGAAGCCATTTTGTGCAGTTGGGAGTTTGAGCAAAATGGTTGGTTTCTCGTACAGCTTGAGTGGTGCGGTCAGAGCTCTCTGGTAGGGTCAAGAAACAGAAAAGGATTTCAAATGGCATCCAAATTATAGCTCAGATTTTATGGCAATTTGCTTAGAAAACGTCTTGCTGTTGTTATCTGTATTACACCTCTCTGAATATGTATCCCCCCAATATGTTTCTTACCTTTCTTCTTTAAAAAAATCTTCAAAGCCATGCAAGCTGTTTTGCCTTTCCTTCATTTTCCCCCTTATTAATGCAACAAAATTTTGTAAACAGCTCTGATTCTTTCCCTTGTTAGCGAGGGATTCATCGGCAATACTTAGGAAGGCACAACCCTGTGTATCAGCCCACCGCACCTCGTGGTTTTAGCAGTTACGCTAGCCAGGAGATTGTCGAGGGAGAAGTGCAATCTCCCTGCTGAAAATAACCTATTATCTCTCTAACACTGGAGAAGGTAGGAAGGACTCGCGAGGAAAAGAGAACCCACGTGCATTTTTTACTTTTCCCTATGGGAGAAGTCCAAGGTGCGACCAAAGCGGGAGTGAACATTTGAGCTGATACTGAACTTATAATTGAGTCCTTTGTTGAGAGAACTGAATACTATGAGAAAGGAAACGGAAGACTTCCACAGGGTATGGTGGCAATGCCTAGCCATGAGCGGCAGGAGTGTCGAGTATCTCCTGTTTACCTCTTTGACTTGACTGGCTAATTTGCTGGAATAAAGAGAGCAAAAAAAGGCTGAGTGTTCAGTAGTTTACATTTGCTTCAAAATCAAAAGGCTCCCAAACCAGCTTGGTATTCTGTGTTACAGGGATATGACAGTTTATACCCAAGTGCTTTCAAATACAGGTAAAAAAACCCCAGTCACCTCCTACTCCCTATAGCCTGGTCATCATTTGTTCTCAAACCACGTCCAAGTGACAATGCTTGAAAATAGGTTATTCATAATCATGTTGTTGTTTAAGCTGCATTATTATTTCATATCCAGCCTATTGATTTTCTCAGGATTCTTCCGCATGAGGATTTTTCATTAGTGTGTTATATGGAACACAAAACCCGTAGTGGAATCATAAAGTATTGTACTTAGAAAAACTCCTTAATTTTCTATTTTAAATAGAAAAAAATAAATGCCCCTGGACTGAAAGTAAGGATGCCAAGGTTCTCCTTAATTTAGTTTGAGACGGTTCGAGAGCTTTACTTGGGCTATTAGCAAAAATGGGGGCCAAATTCAGGTACAGTTTAAGTGGGTACAAATCATCTGACTTCCATAGAATTGCTTTGCCTTACATAAAATTCATTTTAATTGGACATTTAAGTATACACACAGTTGTAGCTCTGCAATAAATCAATTGCAAAACGTTTCTAGACAGGTGCTTCTTGGGATAGACTACCTGGTTTACTAAAGCTGGGAAAAAAATCCCTGCAGTAGAAGGGTGTAGCAAGTTCCTGCACCAGGCAGCAGTGCTGAAAGAGGTAAAGGACAGTCACAGAGTGGATCTCTGCTGAAAAAATGTTAAAAATCACAGATGGAAGGAAGACTTTGGTGTTCATTGGAGCTTCTCTGCTGATAAGTCTTCTTGCGATGAGCTGGTTGGTGACAGACAGGACTGTCATGTGTTCTTGCTCTGCACCCCCTTCGCTGCCGTTGCTTCAAATGAAATATTTTCTCTGAGAAGACCATGCGGATGTGGCACATCTCTAAAGTTACTTTTGCTTCCTAGGGTCTGTGGTATCCGCTTGGCCCTCAATTCTATGAATATTTATACAACATAAATGGGGAAGTCGGTGGGGTCCCTTGGTGGAAATGTGATATTGGTATTTTTTTAAGTAAACTTAAATAAGGTCAGAATTTTTTATCCTCTAGAGAAAATTTCACGTCTGATTAAATAGTTTACATAAACTTAATCTTTTTCTGCTAGATGCATTATAATCTCAGATATTATTCATGTAGCTATTCCTCTGTGAACCATAAAATGTTCATTTCTTCAAAATGAATATGAAGCTCAAAGCATTAGTGGTCTTAAGAGCATAAAAAGTTTATTGCTTTGTGCTTAACATTTTTCAAGTAACTTTCGAAAGCTGAACAAATTTTGCATTTAGATTAATGGAAGATGTTTTCCATTTGAAGGAACTAGCAAGGGAGCAGCAATAACAAAAATCCCCCAAGGTTAAAAATGTAGTGCTTTTGATTTTTACCAGAACTGTGTTAGCAGAACAATCATTTCTCAGCATGGAAAGGTAACATAATTGGTCTATACAGTGGCAATATAGAAAACGAGTATGCTTCAGAGAAAGCTAATATGGCTCTACTTAATAATTTCCTTCAAGAGCCTGAATTTGAATGTATATTTCACCCAGCTTGAGGCAAACAATTTGTACCCATAAGTTCTAGTGGAAGTTACCAGGGGGTCATGCAATTTATTTTAGTTCTTGAAGTTTTCAGAGCTGCAGACCTAAATGCACATTCACTTGCATTGTTTCACCAGTAATTTGATCCAAGTGGGCACCATTTTCCTTCTGTTCTATTATGTTAGCTCTAGTGAAACAAAAAACCCAACCCTCTTATGAAATATGGTGAAAGAAAAGTTTTCTCAGAAGAGAAACTACTTCTCAAATTTATACGAGCAGCCTCTTCAAGAATTTCTCAAGTCCTTTCATTCCCTAGTACCTGAAGCCTGCTGCGTTAGTTACTGTGTTAATCCACTTTCCTTTTCCGAATAGACTAAATCATGTATTTGCCCTTAAACACAGAGCAGCGCTTCCTTCCAGCGCTGACCACAGCCTGGTTTCCATGTTCCTGAGCACCAGCAGCCACGTTCTGCCTACAGAATGGTGCCTGCTTAACCTCCGTGCCTGGGGGCGGGTACATATATTTCTAGGGTAGATCACATTGTCGTACAAATCCCAGGAAGTTTGGTGGTGCGGGAACCGCAGGGTCCTTTGGCCTATAAAGGTGGCATTGAACGACAAGAGAGGGTTGTGCTTTTGAGTCTAATGCAGAAAAATTCTTGAGCCTCCTTGTCCTCTGAGCTGCTGAAGGCTTTGCTAGACTGCAGGGGCACCTGTAAGCCTTTCTAGTTTCCTCAGTTGAGGGTACGGGTGTGTGGATTGCATCTCATCACCATCCAGGAACTGTGAAGGTAGAAAGAATGAGGTGGTTAAGAGACACACAGAGTTTATTAGAGCATTGGAACATCTAAAATGTTCTGGGAAGATGCGTTAGAAAACCAACATTATTAAGGAGGGAATTGCTCTACTTAGTTTGGACTAGGTTCCTCTCTCTGCTTGGTTGTGTGAGCAATTGGGATTAGAGGCAAGATGGATGTTTCTTGTGGTGGAGAGGATGACACCGTTCTGGAAGATCCTTTCTTAAAGCATGACTGTTTCTTGCGTTCTCACTTCACAGTACAGCTGTGTACATTCATAATATTTATGCAGACATGTTTTTTTCAATCATAGCCCTGTGTCTCAAAGCTGCTTTGTTCTGTTTGTTTTCTCAGTTAATTTATTTCTGTGTCTTCCTTAAATATCAACTTACCTTTTTAGTTGTGCCTAAAGTTTTGGTTTATTCCTTTTTTTTTTAGTGGGATGCTTCTTTGAGGTGTAGAAAAGAATTTCTGTCCTCTTTTAGCATATCCGTGTTCTTACAGCAGAAGATCTTTTGAGACAGTTTTGGTAGACTGCTTACATCCTCCCTTAGCCAAGGTAACAAATGTTGTAATGTTGGTTTTATGGAATTCGTCGTCTGTTGCAGTTCTAGTGCTTCTGAAGCCAACAGAAGTTTGGCCATTGGCTTTCAATAAAGTCATTCTACTTTTCTTGCTTAGGTGCCAGATGTACCTGAATACATCTTACAGACATGAGGTAGAATATAAGAAAAAAAACCAGAAAATAATCATTCCTCTAGTAATTATCACCAAAAACTAATGTGTCTTACTTCTGAAGCCAGGGACAGTCTTGCTGGAAGGTGGCCTTTGGGCAACGCTGTTTTTCCTTTTCCTGGTTCTTAGAAGACCACTGTGTGGCCATTTGTTAGCACCTAGTTTTAGAGCCACGATTTGCAAAGTTTACTGTGATGAGGTATGGGGATCCATTTCCCTTTAAGAGGCCATGATCAGAAAAACATGGCCTGAATTTCGTTAGCAGTGTGACAATGAGAGAGATAAGTAAATGTGACAGTTATGAATGACGTACTGTCATGCACTTCTGCGTTCTGACTCGGATAAATTGACACTGCTGTCAAACACAAGCTATGGAGAGTAGAGACCTCTGATGAACCTTCTAATATGGTAAATGGGAGTCTTAATTCTTCATTAACTGGAAAAAGGAGATTTGGCCATGTAATTTTCTCCTTGCTGCCTGTTTTAAAGATTCCAATAACCCAGCATTTACAGTTGACTAGGCAGGGATTGCTTTTTCCTATGCTAGCGACATGCGGGCTGTGAAATCTAAGGAAGCGCCGCTTAAACACAGACTTATTGCCTTGGTTATCTTTAATGACTTTGAAATGTATTGGCCTCATTATGGAACAGTGCAGTTATCAATTCCTCTAATTAGGTGATGTGGTCCCATAAGAAATTTAACATTAAAGTGCAAAAATGAGTTAGTGGCATCAATTGCTGGCAACCTGGGTGTTGGCATTGAATTTAAAGCAACGGTGCCCTTTTTCTGTGCAGTTATTCTGCATCAACCTTATTCATTCAAATATGAACAACATTTTGTTTCAATTCATTTGGTTTTCCCTGTATGAAGAGCTGTTTATTTATCTGAGCGCTTCTTTACTCTCCAAAGCTCTGTTGTGTGGCATGTGGTTGGTGTAAACGCCAGCGGACAATGAACTAGCTGGTGCAGAGTGAGCTGTCTCCATGTACAGGTCAGACTAGGTGGTAAAACTGCCAGTGGCCCTTTCAATCTGAAGATCTTGGAGCGATTTATAAGCATCAAATAAAAGTGACTTGCCCACAGTCATACCACACAGCAGCAAAGCTGAAAGCAAAGCATGATACCCGCACTTCAGTCACCCTCCCAGATTTTGTAACGCTGTTCCCTCCTACCAGTGTCTGTCTGAGGTTACATTTCTCTTTTCCACCATATGGAAAGTATTACTGGCGGCCAATTTAGAACAGGCATTCGCTTGTCTTGTTAGGAAGAAAAGAGAGTCTGAGAAACCTTATTTTAATGTTGTCTAGTTTCTGCAAATGTTTTGGTATGGCTATATACAAAAGCAAGTGCACAATAGTTTATCTCCTGTTCTCCTTCTCTTTAAGTCGTGCAGTACAATCCCATGGTTTGTACCCATATGAAATAATCACCAGTTACTACAAGTGAAGTTTGGTGGTGATGGTATATGGCAAGGTGGTGTGTGCTGTTGACACAGGGAAGATGTCTATGTGAATACATCAGGGGGATCACACTGCTTTGAATTAGATTTTATTTGTGCTTTTGAATAATTGGCTCCAAAGACATCTAAAATCACAAACTACAGATGGTCACAAACCTGGTCTTGAGGTAGAATTTCTCTCTGGTTGGCCAGGGCTGGAAATAGCAACTTCTGCTTTCCACGTAGACGTGTAGCTCATGCTGTACCAGCCTCACTTGATGATACTGAATCTGTAAGGTTGTGCCACGCTTTTCCTCCCCTCTGAAAGGAAGGATATTAATGGAACACAAAACTATTTATTTTCCCTCTAAAAGATAACAGAAAGCTGTTATTTGTGCCATTGGTAGTGGAAGAAAAAGGAATGGGGTACTTCACTCTAGGACCTTGAATCTTGGAGATGTTCTACTGGATGCCTATGCACACTTCCTACACCTAGAGATTTTTACGAATGGAGCCTTTAGCTCTTCTGTGCCTCATGTCCTCATGCACAAAAGGGGAATACTGATTTTATTTTCTACCAAGTTTTTTAAAATACTAATGTGTTCAAGGTGTTCAGATAGGAGGTCATACGTTTGTTCCAAGATGAATAAGCAAGCACAAGAGGTAATACTGCTCAGTGATTCTTTGCTCCGTTGACATCTGCATAGGCTGAACGTGCTAAGAATTCTCCAGCCCTTGCAAATGGTGGGAGCTGACAACGGAGGCAGAGGGAACAGAAGTAAAATGTCACTCATTGCTGTATGTCAGGGGTGGCTCATCGGCTCTGGGTCCTGTCCACCCGTCAGCTCATGGCCAGAGTGACCATCCCATGCTGGACACCTGTGTCAGGACCTCTGGACCCCTGCACGGTGTGCCTCCTGCTTGAGAGCTTGAAGCCCAGAGCTCCATAGCTCTGGAAGTGCAGCTGTGACTGAGTTTGATTCCCACCCTGCAACAACTGCTCTGGATCACTGCCATCTCCAGTCTCGGCTGGTGCACTGGCACAACACTTCAGTCTGAGAGATCGTCTTTGTCCTGGAGGGCGATGAGGTGTTTGTACTTGCTGTCAGGCTTGTAGTTTGACTTCTGGTTCATGCTCAGAGAATTAGATATTGAGATAGATTCTGGGAAGGAGGTTGCAGGCTTGGAGAAGTGTGGCAGCACAGCTGGCAGCACTTTTCAGTGTGTCTGTCCGTATTTCTGAGCATAGGCAGTCTGAGCCATCCTGGGTAATTCAGTACTCGGGGAGTTAATGCCGAGGCTCTTTCTCTGTTCAGCCATGTCACTGACTACTGCAGATTGCAGAAGCTTCTCACAGATGTAATGATTTGTTCTAAGCCCAGATGATGCTCGCCTCTACCAGTGTCTGAACAACTCTCAGCAGTGCCTTAAACACTGCAACTGACATCTACTAGGTATGTCTAGATTAGTCTTTGATTTTCTCTTCAGAATCAAATGTATGTGCAGTATATATTTTACTTTAAATAAACACACACGCACATGCAGTCGCACACTGTTTCTTGCTGCCAATGCATATTTGGAGCTTTTATGTTGAAGAAGTTCTTTTACTTCGACTAGAAGGAAAGGTATGCCTGCTCTCTTGAATTAGCTTTCAAGATATTTTCATTTCACGTGCAGACAGGCACTGTTCTAGCAATGGATCTTACTAGAGTATCTGAGAAACATGGTAGTTATCTAGACTTAAATGAGGAAAAAACTATCTGATCCTTCTAGTTTTCTGCCCCTGCATTGTTTATTCTTAATGCAGTTTCCAGTTTTTCCTTCTCTCATGCTTTTGTATAGCCAATGCAAGAAAAGGAACAGTGGCAGGAGAAGGGCCACCTATTAATTCTGCGTGTTGTTCAGCAGTGAGAAAGTGGACAGAAAAAATCGGACCGCAACTAACCTTTGTTTAAGTGTTAGACTCCATGTTTTCTCTGTACTCCCAGGTGAGAGCCCACATGTGCTGTGTGCAGAGCTCCTAAACCACACACCTTGTCCTTATCTCCCATAAATGGTTTCTATCTTGCTGTTACACATTTCATGAAAATCAATGAAAATGATCTATCTAAGACAAAAATTAAGCATAGGTTAAGAAAAGATAAACGGTAGCTACGTATTGCAGTCCTACAAGCCCTCAGACAAAATACCTCCTTCAAAGGAGACGCTGTACCTTTAATATTGGCCGCTGTTTCCTTGAATGGAGTTACCCAATCTTTCATCAAAGAAACATATCTCCCATATCCCTGTCTTTAAAAACAGCAATTATGTGTAAATGCCTTCTGATTTATTTGAGCCAGGGCCACCGGCCAGTGTGAGTCACCACAATTTATTGCTAACCGTCACTTTTACATGATAGGTTTGTAACAAATATCTGCCGCATATTGTTAAATTAATCTTCCATTTAAAATTAATGGAGTTAGACTCCCCAGGTTCAATGTAATTTCGTGTTCACGGGCAGGGAGCGATGTGAGCTGCATACAAAATGAGCTGAGGCCAAACGCCCTAATCTTTCATCACCTTGAACCTAGTGACTAGGACGCCTTCTCAGCACCAACTAATGAGATTGAGCTTGCTTCTCTCCTGAGGACGCCAGCTCAAAGAAGCTTTTCTGCTCAGATACAGCAGGCTTCGTCTTATTTTAATAATTCCTCAGATATGACATGCCTGATGTTATGTATGAAAGAGTCAGGCTTGAAAAAGAGATGAAATGAATTTTATATCGTTACTTCAAAACCGAAACCAGCTCGAGGAGGTATGTCACAGTTAAAAATGCAGGAAGCATTTTAGCTATGAAATATTTTGAGAGTAAACAGGAGTCATTCTTTCATTTATTATTATAATGCAGCCTCACCTTAGACTCATCTTCTGTAATTCTAGTCCCATTCATAAATTAATAACAATAATGTAGATGAAAGCAGGAGACTGTCCAATAAGCATGTGGATGGGACCATCAGAGAGAAGAGATTTAATTCCTAATGGAATATGCCATGCTATAGTGCTGAGCTCTATCATTTCTCTTTGTGGGCATTTGTAGAAAATGAGACTGTCTTTTATGCAGTGGCAGACTGCAAATCCATCATATATTGTTTAAAAATAATTGAGTTGAATTGTATTAGCGTACCTTTCTGTCTTCCCTTTATCGCGGCTTTAAAGAAGCAGTAATTTTGATTATATTTTAGCATTTATCGGTGCGGGAGACTAATAGCCTTAGTTGCATCTGTACAAGTCTCTGTGTGGTTGTATGGCGTGGTCAGTGTCCTTCACCTGCAGCAGGAGCCCTCCTGCCTTTCTCACCCTGTCCTGCTGACTCCCCAGTGTCCTGACGGACTTTTGCACCGAGTGCATGAGAACGTGCTTCTCCGCCCACGTCGTGGGGATGTAGCCTTGCCACACACATGCGTCCCACTGTGGGGGTGTGGGGTTCAACAAGCCCTCTTCCCCTGCTGCTGGGTTGTTCCTGCTTCAAGCACCACGTGCCAGACAGAGCAGGATGGTGAACTCCTCTGCTGTACCTTGCACGTGGTCTCTGGACAGTGGAAAGTAGCTGTGGTGCTACTTCTGAGGAAGAAGGGTTCGAAATGTGGAGTTTTTCAATCTAGAGGAATGTCTTAGGCTGACAGCAAGCTGCTGCTGAACGTTAGAAGGCACGTGGTGGGTGGGACAAGGGATGGTAGAATGTGAAGGTTTCCAGATCTTCCTCTTATTTTCATATATATTTTGGGGAGGGGAAGGCTTTGAACCATCTGGGAAGCTGAAGAGAGTACCAGTGGTGAGTTCTTTCCATTGTGCTACTTTGATTTAAAGTCTTTATCAGTCTTCCTGTATGTTCCACCTGGGGCACTTTTCCAGAACTGAGTAGACCTCAGTCTGGTTCTTTCATGTCTTGTACCACTTGTATCAGTTGTAGCTATTTCTGTGGAATTCTGACTCTGGTTAGTCTGTTGAATTCTTATTCCAGTTAAACCAGTGAGTGCGGTACCAATATCAGGCAGCTTCATTTTTGTGGTAGTTTTGTGGCTGAGAAAATCATAACCGTTGTATTCATTTGTTAAAATTACTGATCTTGCCTTCTTAAACTTTTTGCTTACTTATTTAAAATAAGTTTTGAGGATTTGATCATGTACCTTTATACTATTTCACCTGATTTAAGCCTCAAAAAATTTGTCATTTTTTTCTATTGTTATTTTTTTGAGTGAAGTATATGCACCTATCCCCTCAGTTATAGGTACTGTATGCTCTTCTACAAACCATCTGATACTTAGTGCTCCACATGGTGTGCATTTACCAATTCTGACATCAACGTGTGTCCGATTTCTACTTCCTCCACATTATTGCTGCCAATTACCCAGTTTTTGTTGCCCCCTCGGATACAATACTGGAGTAGAACAGCAGGATACTCCCAAGTAACTCAGACATATCCTTTGGCCTGTTTATTAATCCACACTTACCCAGAGTAGGAGTGCTAATGAGGGTGTGAGGTTTAGAATCCTGGCTGGAGCATCTGACATCGCCTGGGGAGCAGCCCTCAGCGCTCGGTCCCCACAGAATCGCCGAGTGCCCTCGGCGTCCGACGGTTCGTTAGAGCCCGGAGCCGCGCGAGGAAGCCGCGGTCTGGGCGGTGGTGCAGAGCGAGCGGGCACGGTGCTGGCAGCGTCCGGCTGCACAGGGGGAGCTTTCCAGCGTGCAGAAGGAGCTTTCTTGCATTACCTTTTGTAGCAGGTTACCTCGTATGTAAAAAAAATATGGTGCCAGCTAGGACTGGCTCTGCTGCCTTGCAGAAGACAGAAAGATAGATCAGGTTGCTTTTCTGCTTGATTTACTTGCTATTCATTTTTATACCGGGCTTTGCAGCAGACAGCAGTGAAACTTCTAGCTATTCATAAACAAAAATCTGCTCTTCCGTCCACTGATATAGATCAGGGAGGCCAGAATGCATGTTGAGAAAGGAGAGAGTTGTAAAAAAAATAAAGTTGAAATAGATTTATTGGGGATTTCAATATCTGTTGAAGTCAGCAAAGCTGGAATAAGCTTTAAGTAAACACTATCAATTTCGATGATAAGATTTAGGTGGTGGCTTCTATTTTTTTCACTAGACGAAACAATATCACAAAGCTTGTCTTCATGGAAGTGTGATCAAGATGTAAGCAGTTCTATTGTGAAGTCCTTTACATTAGGTTTAGTTGCAGTCAGTTCTCTCTGAATAGCAGAAGATGTGTCTCTTAGCTTTGGAATTTTTCATTATGTGGGCTTTGCATCTTAATGTGTTTCCTGTCTCCTTATATTCTGGATTGTTGCCATTTTGCAAGGTGAAAAGGCTACCCGTTCCAGGTCTTGCATTGGTGCTGTACTGGACCTTCTGGATACCCTTGGAAGCCTTTTGTCTTCCTTTTTATGAAGGAAAAAAAATGCGTTCAGGTGAAATGACTTTCTTAGTTTCAGCATCCAGAAGTATAAAAAAGTTCCATTCTATGCAGTGCATTTGATTGGGAATAAAAATGACTGATGGCAGCCCGTACTGGACCCTTTTGTTGAATTCAGCTATGATTATGGAGCCTATTAGCTGGAGTTACAACCTATTTAAGAGCACTGCTTACTAGTAATGGGGGCCAAATGATTTTGGAAAGTTCAGATTTACTGGGCTCCCTGCAGAAATGAATTCAGCACTGAACATATTGATGCAGAGCCTGAATGAGGCTGTTCCAGTGGGACTCAGAATTGTGTGCTTAGCAAGAAACGAGCGGGTAGTAGAATTAAAGATCAGATAGATGTGAGGCTCAAGGGCAGTCTAAACTCTGAAGTTCATCACAGCAACTTAATCAGACTAAAATGAGCGTTGCACTGACAGGAATCAAGCCTGTGTGTGACAGGAAATTTAGCTTGTTAAAATGGTGCTGCATTTCTTCTAAGTCCCTGTTTTGTAAGATCTTGGAGTGGTTTAAAATAATTATGAGATGTCAGTGTTTGGTGGCTCCCGAAGCAGCTTGGGTTTTTTTGTTAATGAAGATGATGACTCTCTACTTCATACTTACTTTTGATATCATGTATCTGCAATTTCAGTAATAAACAAAGACCAGCCCCTTGCACCTACTGAGAAGTGAGCAAAAGCTTAAGGTTCTCTCAGTGGCTTTTGGCACAATCTTAAGTCTGCACTGGGGAGAGGAAGAGTTGGAGTATTGGGCCCTCGGTCCTGTGCCCAGCCAAGACGCCCATGAGCCAGGCTCCAGGCGATGCAGCTGATGTGGTACAGCGCAGGCAGGTCCCTGTGCTCACCCCCTGCTCGCAGGAACCGCAGGAGGGAGATGCCCACGCCACAGCGAACCACACAGCAGCACGGACCTCGTAGGACTGCTTTACAAATTGGAGTCGTTGGGACAGGCTTTTACAGGAGCACAGTGGCCTCCTCTGGGACCTGGACCTGTGCAGAAAGCGGTGGAAATGTGCTCCTGCAGATTTAACGATATCGCTGGTGTGTGGCTGCACAAGGTCAGACACCCAGGGAAGGGCTGGGAACGCTTTACTGAGGCTGCAGGAGGGGAAAGACGGGGCAGTTTCTGGGTCACCGTTCTGACCAACTGTTCATGTAATTGTTACAGGAGATGTTGCTTATAGGAGTCCTATTTTCAATCATACAAGCGTGTCCCAGATTTTTATAAACCATCTGTTCAAGTGAAGAACTTCCAGGGTGAGGGGGGAAAAAGGCAGAAGGAAATTTTCAAGCGGGAGTTAGAAGTCATGTGTCAGCTGGGGTCTGGTAGGAGTCTTTTTAAAGCTAGAATGAAAGATCATGAGAGAAATGGTTTCAGCTTGACACACAGATGATAAAGCAAGCCTTAAACAGAAGCTGTGGCTGCACAGCAGGTAAAGAAATCCTGCTTAGATTAGAAATAAATATTTTATGCTGCCTGTATGCAAAGCTTTTTTTTTTTTTCTTAATAGCTTAAAGCCCTATACAATTGGCAGCAAGTAGAAGAAATTAAAAGAAAGGGTTTGTGTTGTTTTATTGAGGGAGGAACCTCCCAAAAAGATAAGTTGAGGCTTTTTTGATAATGATAACAAGAAAATTAAAGGACAGCCTACTCGTTAGAATTGTGAAGCATAAAAGCATTTGCAAATTACCTGTCTCTCAGTTTACAGCAAAGAGCAAATCCAACCCTTCTATTGTCAGATGGCAAATAGTATTTTGAGGCAGGCGTCAAGGTGCACGGTACGGAGCAAGCTCAGCCGTAATATGCATGAGTTGGCGGCTCTGCTCAGAGGGGCAACCGTGAGGTAAAGAACAGCATCATCCGCTCGCCTTCCTTTGCCATCCATTTGGAGCGTTTTAATGACTAAAGCAGGGTAAACATTTGTGAGGATAAACATTGTTTT
>NW_009714386.1:147670-215170 GCF_000703405.1 Apaloderma vittatum
GTTTTGGCATATGTCGGCTCTAAATATCCCTGCAGATACTTTGCAGGAATTGCTACCTCTTTAAACATTTATGCTATTAAAAATCAGGACGATTGTTGACATAAACCTGTGATAGCAGCTGCATTGTAGACAGAGTATGAATTTTTTATGTTATTGATGAGAAGTTTATATCATTTATGTACTGTAGTAAGGGAGGTGTATGAGTGCTGAATACAGAAAATTATGTGATTGAAACCATTTAGAGTATCAGGGTGCAGTATTTATTAATGTGTCCCTCTCAAAAGGAACATGACTGCAGCAAATGGAAAGCAAAACAAAGCTAAATGATTTATAATATTTCAAAATCCCTTGTTGGGAAGAGTTATCTGGTTTGGGGACTAGCGGCAGCGCTATGGAAATGTTTCCAGGTCGTGAGAGTAGGCAACCAGTTTGCGGAAGCTCATGGGCTTGGAGGCCTTGGGACTGGAGGGGATGGAATATAGCAAAGGGACAACTGCAAGAGAAGTCTTGAAGAGCACTGTTTCTGTGTATGTTTCCTTGCCTTAAATTTCTGTGACTCTGAAGGCAGAACTTAGGTTCATGTTGTCTTTTGCTCTAGAGAAAAGACGTTTATCTTCTTTCTGTTTTCTTTCTTGTCTCATAGTTTCTCTGTAACTTGCTCTTGCCAATAGCTTAGTGCTTTCTTTTCAGCGCCTGTTCCTCCCGCTGAGAACAGTTGCAGAACGCTTTGCTCCCAAAAGGAAGGACTTAGCTGCTTAAGTAGCAAAATTTCCCTCATTGGAGAGCAGCAGGGGCTGTGCAGTTTATGAGAATTATGGTTCACTTTGCGGGGAAACTCCATGGTAGCTCCTTCAGTGGATGCCTCCTACAAGGTCTCAGTGTGGTCTAAGCTCTGCTCCCTCCAGCATAGCCTCAGGAGGTGAAGGAAGCAGTTCAACTTGCCTCCTTCAGGCATGACAGTCCCTGTTTTTGCAGAATCCCAGTTGGAAGTTACATGAGTGCTTCATGTTTCCCAGCACCAGACGGGCTAAATTAAATTTTCATATGTTGTCTTTACTCATTTTTCCTCAAAGAAGTATCACTGAGCAAATTTTCAGAATGTTCTGTTAATGGAAGCGCAGCCATTGCTCAGTTTGTGGCTTTGCTGGCTTTTTCCATCTTTGTTGAATATTGCACTTAAGGTTCTGATATTATCTGTATGAACAGCACCACTCGGTCAGTGTCATTGCTCACGTGCTTTAGTGCTTTGCTGGACGGCAGTGTCTCAGCCATCCATCTGCAGGGGCTGAATATTCCCATGTCAACCCGTCCTCCAAGAGGAACCACCTGGAATCACGTTTTGCAGCAGTAGTCTCAAGCACTGAGGGGGTGTGTGCGTATGTGCGAGGCAGTTAGGATTACCCTTTGGGCAGTCCGGCATTCCGCTGAGGATTGTGGATGGTAGCAGTGGTCTGTACAAGATAGGAACCTATATGGAGAGCTGCGAGTCACTGGTTCATTTTGTCTAAGTCACCAAACAGCTGGTCAGTGGTAATAACTTCTTGTCACCTCAGCCTTAGGCTGTATTTAAACCAGTGACCTAGAGGTGAAAGGCTCTGTGTGCTATTACCAGTCCATTGAGACATCCAGTCCACAGTGGGATGTGTCAATAAATTAATTTAGCCCTGGATTAATAGTGCAGACAAAAAAACTACGTGAAAAGAACATTATTAGGGTTGCAAAGTCAAGCCAGTGAAAGTTAAGAAATGTGAGAATTAAGGTTGCCTGTTCAACCTTAATTTGCCCCCTTCTGTGTGTGCGTTAGGATACAGCCTTTAATTACATGATCGCATTCTACTCAGCCTGAGGCAGACACCTGGCATAGAAAATTTCAGCCCAAATGGTTTGAAGTTTGGCAAAGTTATAATCAATTGAAAAAAGAGGATCTTGTGAGAAGCGTCTAGCAACTTTCAAAAGGGCTGTAGCTTGTGGTGATTTCCATTTATTTGACTGCATCCAGTTCGGCAGGTGATCCATCTGTGTGGAAGACCCAGGAGGGCAGCTGTGCTGTTGTGTACCTCCAAGTGTTCAAATGCAGTCAGAATCTTTTTGACAAAAATTATATATCGTTTAGACGTATGATGCCAAAAGCATGAAACTGAAATGTGAATCCTACTGGTTTAAGTTTTTACATACATGTATGGGTATAATACAAAGATGCAAAATCGTCTCTACAGGTAACAGCCAAGTCACTCAGCCAATAAGTTGAACATGAGAAGGTGAAAACCAGATTCATTTTCATGGTATCCTTTTAAACCCAGCAAAGGGTTTATTCAGCCCAACTCCCTTTTCACCTGAGAGCTGCTTGGTAATTGTTGTGTTGCAGAAGAACAGGGCATGGCATTCTAATTTATGTTCTTGTATAGCTTATAAATATTCATTTGTACTTCATATAAAGTGTGTTCCAGTGTAGAAAAAGATCTTGCACTAGTGGGTGGTCCTTGTCCTTAAAAGTAGAAAGGAATGCTTATTTCACAACACACTAATGATTAGTTTAGAATTGGTTGGAGTACTGGCACAGTAGCTGCCGGGATCATTTTGGAGTTTGGGCAGGAAGAGGCTCCATCTTGCTCTTCCCAAAGCACATTGGGTGCAGGTGCTACTCTCCCAATGAAGTGAAGCACTCTGATAGTTCTTGCTCCACGGTGCCACAATACAGACTGCCTGCGTCTCCAGAACCTCCTTCAAAGCTTTAACACCAGTCAAAGAAAAATCACTTACCCAAAGTCATATCGCACAACTGTAACAAAATCAAAAACTATAACTTGATTTCTTGTCCTCTATAATCTTCACGGTTTTGACAGTTTGTTGTCTATACTTAGCATGTTGTCGTTGTATTTTACAGTTCTTGATGATCAACATTTTATTTATTTTATACAGATAATACTTGTAGGGGATTTTTCCCTGGGGTATTTTCACAAGCCAATGTTTTGTTGCCCTAATCACTTAGTAAAGCGTATTTTCCTGTAAATTAATTGTGTTCTGAGTTCAGCACAAAATGCCATAACTAAGATTAGCTCTAACCTTCAAACTTCAAACCTTCAGAAATGAGTAATGTAAGTCTTGTCTGTATGTTTTGAAAATTGGTAAAGAAAAGGAAAAATAGGCACTGTCTTTCACAGGGAACCAGCGAGCTGCCATTCTAATTTTTCAGGAAGAGGGCAAGGCAGGACAAGTCAGTCAAAATCAGTCAATTTCTTGGACAGCAGCTCCAGCACAGCAGCATAAAAACCCTTTCAGTGGAGGCCTATAACATTCATCAGGAACTGCAGAGTGGTCTTTTGTAGGACTTTGGGGACCTAAGAAAGTTGATGGTGGATTCTTCTACACCGAGATATTCACTGATGTTTCCTTTATGCTGTCCAGAGATCCCAAGAGAGGAGTTTCAGGTTTGGGTGGGTTTTTTCATATCGCTATAGGTTGTTCTTCACTGTACTGAAATACTCTTTTGGCACTTTACATAGGAAGACACAAAGAACTATGGAGAAACTCTGTAATTCCATAGTAACCATTGACTCTGTAATTGCATGGTATGCACAGTTCAATGTAAATATGTGGGTAATACAAGCAATTTGTATTTTCTCAACTACATTATTAAATCTTAAAATTGCAAACTACATGGAAATTAGGTTGTGAGAATAAAATGGGTAACTTCACATACTATATTATTGCAGCATATTATCTCTAAAAGTCTGTCATTACTGTGTAGTTACACGCTATTTTTCAGATAATAACCAAGCAATGTAAGTTTGTGGACTTGTCCGGCTCAGAGCTGCACAGTCTAGCCGTTAATTTGGATTTAGGAGGTAGAGAATGTTGTCAGCTCCGTCTTTCAGTCTTTTTTGTTTAGGGAGGAGGATTGTTTTTTCTTTCAAGCGAACAATCTGACTGACAGGCAACTGTAGCTATTTTATATTTGTTGCAGTGCTTAAAGCAAGTGTTGTGTCTCTGCCAAGAATCAAAAGAGGCTCTAATGCTCACATGCAGGGTTTTCTTTTGCCTTCGGGCTTTCAGAGATACGTGTCAGGTGTTATTTCACCAGCGAGACTCTCCGACTTCACGGGTGTGTGCCGCACTCTCTGGGAGCCTGTGCTAGGAGGGCATGGCTGGGCGATTTAAGGACATTTCAAGACTTTGCCCTTTTGTGGCTGACTTCCAGAGTGAAAGGCTCGTTTCCTGCCCGTGCGCTCGCTGCTCTTCGGCATCTTCTGGTACTTCAACCTCTTGCTCTTATGCTTCTCTCTCTCCTTGTTGCCTTTGCAACAAGTGGCACTAGGGTTAGGTTATTTATCCAGTATGAATATGTAAATCTTTGTAGTCCTCTTAGTCTTACTCTCTGCACTTTGGCCCCTTTTTTCTGCTGAAATTTTGAATGACAGGAACACTTGAACGAGTCTTTCAGATTAGAAATAACTGCTCTTATTTATTGATTTTTACACAGAGCATACAGACATGAGAACTGGAAAATGCCTCTACTGTATGGTTACATATTTCTGTATTTTAAAATGTATACATGTGCCTTTATGTCCATGCTACCAAATCCAAGCAGCTCATTGACTGTTTGGAAAAAGACAGAAAAGATGGAAGTGTTTGGCTTTGGTAGTCAGACTGGTAATCAGGGCACCAGTCCAGGGGCACGTGATACATGGAGAGGGCTGAAAACCAACCATAAAACCTGAACTAAGAGGCTGAGCTCCTCTCAGGAAGACAAAAAGATGCAAGGACATAGTAAAGTACTATGAGATAGATAATGGTAGTCACCCATCAGTCTTCAAACTCTCCAAAAAGAAGTCACAGCTGTTGCTCTTCTTCATGAGGAATCCTGATTTATATACATTCCTCTACCTCTACACCTGTATCTTCTGGTTTTTCTGGGCTTTCATGGTAGATTTATGAGCTGCTGTGAAACAAGGAGTAGACTTGTAGGGAGGGGGGAAATGGAGAAGAACTGTGAAGAAACAGAAGGAAGGCAGAACAGTGGGAGGGAGAGGGAGGAAGAAGATAAGAGGTAGATGAATGACGACAAATGGAAGAGAAATGAGACAAGATTATAGGGGAGAAAAAGACTGGAACGGAGCTTTTGAAAGCGCATGTAAAATAGAGGTCTGGCTGAGGATTTCCAGCAAAAGTGGTGTAAATCAGTGATGAGTAAATTAATAGGGCAATTGTGCAAATGAGACTCAGTCATTTAAGCCAAGTGTAATACATCATGGATGATTTAGAGAGAGTGTAACCCAGAGGGCACACCTTTCAATCTACCCGAGATCTAAGGCACGATGCTGACACATCAGAAAATGGAGTAGATGAACAAAATGAGGGACATAGATTAAAAGGGAAGAGGCTCTAAGACAAACTCCAAATGCGGGGCAGCACTGAACTCCTTAATGCCAGAGCCACATCTTAGACTAAAGTAAAAACTTCCTGGTCCTTCCAAGTCTGAGATTATTGCCATGGTTTCTAAGTTAGTCTCCTGGTATTACTTAGATTCCTGATGTGATTCCTGGCTTGTATTAGAACAACAAATGAAAATACATCCCGCAATTATTTAAATGTGTTAATTTTGCAGAAGAACTGTTTCCTGCAGTTGCTGCCGCAAGCAGTTCTGCCATCTGACAGCATGAAACTATGAACGTAGCTGAAGGGAGAGTGTCCTGAGGAGCTGGGAGTGGCCGCCTCATCACGGCCTGATGGGCACCTGGCCTTGACCTTGCTCTGTCCCATTCTGTGCCCCTTCTGGAGTAGTAAATGCATTTGTACCCCAGAGAAGATGGGAGACAATTGGAATGTGCTATTTTCTCTCACTAGTATTACAGCTGTGTGCAGTGGTCCTGGGTTTTGATGAAATTCCCCATTTGTCTGGGATTTTTTTAATTTCCAGGTCAGTTAATGGGCTTTAACCGAGCTTTTTGAGACCATTTGCAAATCTTCTCCAATCCTAGAAATGGATTCCTCTGCTGTAGCTCTAAAATGGAGCAGACCTATTAAATCCTGTGCCCTTTAAATGCATTGGTTAGTAACCTCTTGTAAAGGATCAAAATTAACAGACCTTTTAAATGAATTTGACAGTCATTCTGCCCTATTGGTTTTTTGAAAGCATTAGACAGAGTGCCAGGTGGCCCAGTTGATAAAATGTTTTCTTTCACTCTGTGACTCCTCTTAAGTTCAACGTTTTCCCCAAGGTCTTAAGAAAAACAAGTGTTTTTCAAAGATTTTTCTGTTTGTTTGATTTTACCATCTTCCCTCTCTTCTCCTTGAAATATTTAAGTAGGATGTGAACTTGATTTTCATTTTACTCGGTAGAAAGTTAAATGCAACCCAGGCGTCTTGTTAAGGATAAATATTTCTCTAAGGGAAACAAAAGAAGTGATGAAAGATTAGGTGGAAAAGTAAACCTTAGCTGCTGATGGGGGACAGCTGGATTTTGTCAGCGATCGTAGTTCCTTCCTCTTTTGCCCGCTGCTCTTTCTCTGAGAAGAGCAGCATTTGTATCTAAAACTTGTGCTGGTAAAATAGCTTTGAACTTGACAGCATCGCTTCTGCAGCCTTTACAGTTCCTTCGTGAAGTTCAGGGTGATCTGAAATACTGCCTTGGAAACCTTGGGATGCAAGTATGAAGTTGTCTTCTGCAGGAGAGTACTCAGCAACTTGCTGATTTTTCGGTCAGATTAAAATAAGTCTTCTGTGAAAAAGACGTGAAATGCATGAAACCTCCTGTATGTGCAATTTCCTGGATATTACTGCGCAGCAGCACGTTACATTTCTGAGAGGATCCTGAGTCCCTATTAAGAAAATAATTGACAAAGCAGTCCTGTCGTCTGCAGACATCCCGAGTGCCTGCCGCTCCTGCAGCAGGTGCGACAGTGACACTGCCCGTGGCTGAAATTCTGAACTGTCGGATCAGGAGACACTGGGAAGAACAAGCAGATAGCAGATCCTGCCACACAGAGTTGTGCAGCATAAAACACTGAACTTGGTTTCCGATGCTCCAGAAGTAAATGAGGAGAAAATAGACAATATACTGTAGAAGTTTAGTAGAGCTCTATAAAGTTTAACAAGAGTTGTAGTGTTTGTAGGGATTATTTTTGAGTTATCTGCTGGAATTCCACCCCTAAGTTACGGTTCTCTGGAATGCTGTAGGATGGTTTATATTCATATTGGGTTTATGTGTGATCTCCCGTAATACTTAATCATGAAAATCTTGTTTTTCAGTCAATTTCTAGTTACTTTATCTTTCTTCAGTGTTCAAGCAGTGGTCATGCCCTGCTTAATTAAAATGTCAGCTAAGAAATTAAAGAGATTTCTAATATAAAACATAAGAGCAAAATATAAGCTTCCAGCAGATAATTAACTTCCTTAGAGCTGGGCCCCTCTTTGAGCAGTAGTTCGGTAAGACAGACCTTATCACTCCAGCAGACTGACTAACAGATACAGGCTTTTCATTTTTATACATAAGATTTAAAAGTATTGTTCGTTCTAAGTAAAATAAACAAGTGTTTTGTCAGTGCTCTAAGCTACCTGAAAATAGGATTTACAGTTCTATATAATTGCATTTTCTTTGTGTTTGCGTAGAAGTCTTAGCATAGCTGGAAGATGATGGCAATTATAATTTATTATGCTGTAATTGTTACCTAAATGTTTTTGAATAAGCAAAAATCACATCTGTTTAGGAATAAGTTGCACAGCAAGAGAATTCCCTTTGAAATGGATGCTGTGTTCTCAAATTCTGTAACTGTACACATAAAACAACATATTTATTTCCCCACTGAGTCCATTACATTCCCAAGTCAAACTGCATCCTCTCTTCCCTTCCCATATTAAACCCTTTGATTTAATGGAGGTTTTAACTACTGGTTCTTTAGGGAATTTTCAGTAGGCTTTGCACAGATTAGGTTATTGGAAAGTATAGTTATTTGCTTGTAAAGTGGCAGTTCTGTGTCAAAATTGATTTTCTCTGGTGCTGCAGTAGTAAAACAGATAAGCTCCTGCTTTGCATCCAAAACACACTGATGTTCCTGCCATGATACTTTCCTTCTGTTTCCTACCCGAGCTCTGTTATAGGCTGGCTTCGAAATGAAGAGGACACAACTATATACTGCACAGAATACTTTTGGATCGATCCTTAATATTTGCATGAATCTTCTTTGTATTAACATACGTTTACTGTTGATGGGCAGCTTCTTGGAGGAGGAAAAAATCTGTGCTGGGAGCTGTTGAGCGCTTCAGTGAAGGGGTTGAACACTTGTGTTGGCCTCTTAAAGCAGCTGGAGTTGTGGTTGTTCAGCATCTGGTGGGAAGTAAATCCCGTGAGCTGTTTCCCATACTGTTGCGTTTAGTAGAAGTGTTGTAGAAAGTGTCGACAGACAAAACAAGCGAGTAAATAACAATTGCATCTACTGTGTCCTCTGCTGGAGCACCATGAAGAACTTTTCTACCTGGTTTTGTCGACCAGCTTTCACAGCTAGGATGAGTGTCTCTCCATTTCTCTGTCACATGTCTGTTCCACTGCAGGTTGGACTCTTGATACAGGGAGAGTGCTTGTAAATTAAATTTTAGTACAATGTATTAGCACACATTAACTAGTTCAGCTAGTACTAACTGGTACTTCTGAAACTTCAGTAAGTCTGACCTAGGTTTAGTAGTATTCGCTGATCCAGGGAATGTCAGTAATGCCCTGATTTCCAGAGTTTTTCAAACTTGGTTGAGCATAAGTTTTCAGTTCAGTTCTTCATTTATTCAGTGTCCATCTGTATTGCTCATGCTGTTAACGGAATTGTTGTCACAAGCTCTCGAGAGATTAATGTATTTACTGACTTCTACGAGACATTGCACCAATCAATGTTAACAGTCTTTGACAGAGACATAAAGGATCTATTAAATTAGATCTGGGTTCCTATTAAATTACTACACATAAAAAGCTAGACTCACCTTATCTGTAGCAGAAATGAATGTCTGCTATTAAACCCTTTAAAGAAAGTTTTCAAGAACACACAGTCCAGCAAAGCAGTGGCATAATTAGAAGGAAACAGTAACCTGTTAACATCCAGCACTGACTACACTAAGGCTATGTAGGGAATGGAAGGTTTTCTATATTGAGGCATGAAAGCATTTCCCTCCCCACCAGTCAGCTCCCCCCACGCCCCCCACACTTCTCTTTACTAATTAAATTAGGGACAAATAAAATTAAACTATTAAGGCAATTATGAAATTCTTAACATCTGATCAGTTAGTTGAATGCAAATCTGTCCTCCATCTTTCTGCTAAAGGGCTGATTGCCTGGAGTGTTCTGTCCTGAAATACGTATTGGCTGGTTAGTAAAAACAGCAAAATCATGGAATCATAGAATAGTCTAAAGGTCCTCTAGTCCAAGCCCCTGCAGTGAGCAGGGACATCTCTCACTAGATCAGGTTACTCAGAGCCCCGTCCAACCTGACCTTGAATGTCTCCAGGGATGTGGCTTCCACCACCTCTCTGGGAAACCTGTGCCAGTGTGTAACACCCTCACAGTGGAAAATTTCTTCCTTAATATACCCCAAATACCTGGATTTTTCTATTGATCTATGGATCTGTTTTTTCACTGTATTGCTTCTCTCTCCCATGCTACACACATACAGCTGCCACTTTTGAACTGGTGTAGGCTGTGGTCTCTCATGTACCCATAGTCTCAAATTCCTCTTGCTTTCACAGCTAGACAAGCTGTGTTAACTTCATTCCTGTGACTGCTCATGAGCTAAACACCCTCATGAATTTGTGATAAATCAGACAAATGCCTGATGACTTGTAAGGACTGTTCCCAAATAGTGAATGAAAGACTTGAGTCAGTAAGGTTTTACTCCCTCTCTGTTTAATCCCTTTTGGAAGAAAGAGAAGGACAGAAAGTGGCAGACAGTTGCTTGATAGTTCATGCACAGGATTTATGATCTCCCGTCAATAAAACATGCATCCTGGTGCATCCTCATAGTTATTTTGGTCTTAGGGTTTGATTATGCAGTGCACTGGAGCAGCACACAGATATCCTTGTACTGGGCCCTAGATGTGCGAGTGTCAGGGTTGGAAGGGCTGCTGCTGCGGTGCCTCTGCCTTACCCTGGGGCAGTTCTGCCCTGGTGCAGCCCCATTCCTCCCAGTGCAGACACTCGTTGCAGCAGGACTCCGTGTTGTTCCATCCCTGTGGTTCGTCATGCTCTAGACTTGCTCCGGGATCTCTCACTTGAACTCATGCCCAGGATCTCTGGACACATAATCGCCATGTCCGATAAAGGGAGTGAATTTTATTAAGTACCTGAAAGGCAAACAGTATGATTCTTGCATACGTGTAAACTGTTGGCTCTCAAATGTCCTGGCCTAAATCAAATTAAGGCCCTTGCTTCTTGTGCCCTGTCCAAATCCTGGTGCATCTTGGTTGAATTTTTGAGGTTTCAGTGAAAAGTGACAAAAGTCTCTGGCTCTTTGGTAGTACATTCAGTTGCCTGGGGAAAAAGTTATTCCGTAATTCGGTTGATTACTTACGCAAACCAAACTGTCCTCAGGAAGACAAGCTCTCAGCACACCCAAGGTGATGTATCAGCACTGCAGCAATTTGTGCAGTGACCCAGATCTTGATGCTACACTATTGTATGCCTGCACCTCCTGCTATTGATGCAAAGTGGTGGATATGTATGCGTATCAGTTTCTGACTTGTCAAATCTGGCTTCAAGAGGCAACAATACTGTTAATGCTGTTAGTATTTACTTTGTGTTCTAATAGCGTGTTGCTACTCATGCTCCTAGAAAAGTTCAAGTGCCCTTAAAACGTAGAAGCTTTACTTGATAGCAAATAAAATTGAGCACTTGATATTAATGGCCTTCTAATTAAAGGTAGAGGAAACTTATCTCAATATATCCATCTCAATGTGAATCTCTTTGGATGCTTAAACAAGTGAATTGACTGTTGAAGCTTTAAAGTGTCATTTGAAAGGTAGAAGAGAGTGACTTCCCCTCAGTGTTGGTGCTTCTGATGGTCTGATCCCATAGGACAATTTGACGATTTCCCAGAGTTTTGTTCTTTCCCAGATGTCACCGCTGGGCCGGTACTGCTGTGCCGGAGGCAGGGGCTGTGGATCCCCCGGGGCTCTCTGGACACGTGCGAAGGGGCACACCTGCAGCCTGGCTTGTCTCCTGGCCTGCTGACAGCCTGAACACAAACATTAGTGGAGATGGTTTGTGTGCTGCCCAAGGGTGTCACACGAGTGCTCTTTACACATAAAGAAGTTGTGGACTTTCATTAATTCATTCATCAATACAAGCCATTAGAAGAAACTGTCTTGTTAGCTGGTGTCTTGGATACTAATCGGCAGCTTCTGTTAAACGTCAACCTGGTTGTACTGTCAGTGTCACACAGGGCAGTGACCTGCGGTGCTGGATGGCATAAATGCAGTCAGGCAGCCCTCAGGAATAAACTCGTGAGACCCTTTCTTGTAGTTGGAGGCATTTTGGGACAGAGGACAAGGCCGTTAATATTAGAACAGAAAGTTTTCTCTGTTGTACTTGATAGAGGAATTTCAGTTTACCTAAATCCACAATATGTGTTTGCTAAACTCGGCTGTATGTGGGGAGAACAAAGTTCAGGGATATATATGTATATATGCACACACACACCCCTGTGTGTGCACGCATCAGATCTTGAAGGCAGCAAACAAATAAAACTTGAACCCAGAAAATAAGAAACAAGAGGAAGAGATGGTTGCAAGGTAACAGAATTCTCTGGGAAATGGGTAAGAAGAAATATGCCATGAACATCCTCTGATGCTGTAACTGTAGGTGACTTAAGGGAGTCCAGTTTGTTACACTGTGATGAGACTGCAAATATTGAAATACATGTGGAAATTCTTGCCCAAGACAGGTGTAGCTGGGAGGCTGGTCAAGACGCAGGTCAGACAAAAAACAATATTCAAATCCACACTCAAAAATCTGCCAGGGTCTGCAAGGTCAAACATTTTATACCCTTATAAATAATCTAAACTTATCTGCATTTCTCTACAAACAAAGAACAGTCGCCTGTACTTATTTTGCATGAAAGTAGAATATGGAAATTTTACATCATCCAAGGTATGTTGGATATTTTGCAAACTGAGGCCAAGTCTCCCAGAGTTTGTATCAGCAAGCAGTGGAGCTCATGTTGTGTTTACACTCCCTGTGCTGTCATGTGAAGTCAAGACATATCAATAACTAGTTTGTAGATTATTTCTTTCTCCTGTCCTCTTATTTTTAACACAGTGTAGGTTTTGTGCATCAAATAAAATTTCAATTAGACAAACAATTCAGAATTATGTCCCAAGAATTCGACAGAAGTTGTTCTCTAATTCTCACTATTCAAAGTTCTATTGTAGTTGAAAAGTTAATATTTGCAGTATTTCAGCCTGTTGTACTAATTACGTATGTACTACTAGATCTGTGTGAAATATTCTTATCACAGGAAACACCAACAGTGATAACATTTTACAAGAATGCTTCGTGAGTGAAAGTTAACCAGTGAACTGGGAGAAAGTTATTCCAAATTAACACCATGAACTCGTTTAGTCTAACTTTTCTTTGCATGCTAATGCAAATTAAATCTTTTATATATGCTGATGCTTCTTACCTTCCTTGGCCACCCACCTGTCATGACTTGATCACATTTCCATAGTAGAACTGCTGGGTTTGGTTGGTGAAGTACTTGGAGAAGTATGTGTAGGCATTTAACCAAGACCTCCAGAAATATATCAATGTGATGGTCTTGACCAGAAGTCTCAAATAGAAATAAAGAGCAATCTGTAAAGTATTCCTCAAGCCACCATGTTTGTTGCCTTTCCGCCACTGAATACCTCAGCAGTTGCTTCTTCTCAGAGAATATTGCTACTTGTGAATAGCTCTCTCTGTGGGCTTCCTGGTCACTTCATTTCTTGTTGGTTCACTTCTAAAATGTTTGTTTCATAGCGGTGAACCTCAGCCTCTGGGGACTCCTTACTGGGATTTTTCTCAGCGCTATAGTGGGCTATTAATCAGCCCATGCGCTTTTTCACTTCCAGTTCCTTTGTAGAATTAGTTGAGAGGGATTTGTTGACTCTTCCTCCACCTCTAATGCTGGATAAAATCTTTGTCTCGGGAAGAATCTCCTGTAGCTTCTGTTTATGCTCTCCCTACTGCCACGTGCTTGCAGTTGTGTGCAACGCTTGGAGCCCCTTTAACCCTCTTCTGCCCCCCCTCCTTTTTTTTTTTTTAATTACTAGTGGGTGACAAATAGCTACTGCTTTCCACTCCATTTCACCAGGCACAGCTTCTTTCTTGTCCTCATGAGGTTTCTGACCTTTCAGTCGATGCCTTTTGCAGCCCCCCAGGGGCCTCCAGGGAGCTGTAATAGACTCACGTTAATTGCCTGTTGAAGGACAGAAGCAGTTCCTAGCAGGATGATTGGTGATCCCCCTGTGAGTACAGCTGTCCTGGTCAGGGAAAAGATTGATCTGACACACACAAACATTTCGGCTCACTGCTCAATGTGTCTCACAGAGCATGCACATAATCACTGCTCCGGCTTTAGTGGTTTCCTGTCTGCCCACGCTGCACCGAGGGTCTGTTTGCTTGTGCTGGGACTCAGAGGGGCGAGCGAGCGAGAGACTATCCATTCTAATCCCCGTGTGGGTTACAGTAGTTTAGATAGAAGATACCCCACAGACTGCAGGATAATCCAAAGATTTATAAAGTCAGTCTTATGGGTTGATTTTCTTTTCTTTATTTTTTTTTTTCTTCATTGCTCTCAGTGGAAGCAAACCTTTCATTCTGGTTTAAACATGTTTTAGTGTGGTTTAAAATGCAAGGGATGGGCTTTTTAAAGTATACATGCATGCATTCATTCAAAAAAAAATCTCCCATATGTGCTAAACTCCAAACACATCTTTGGAATTAAGAAAACAGAGACATTCCTTTTACACTCCTTGCTTCTGTTCTGTTGCAGCTGGGTAAACCATTACATTCTCATTAGAGCTGAGTATAGGTCAGTTTGCAGAGCTCTATACAAATATTATTTTTCCCCATTTTTGCTTTGTATACATTCAACCTACGTTGGGCTGCAAGCTCCAAATCTGAGAGAGAAACTCAGCCAAAATCAGCAAACATGCTTTGATAGCTGAGGTCAAAACTTTGCAATATTATCAGCCTATGCTGTTTTCTGTCTGAAAATATTAATCTGGTCAAATCTACATGTTACTTGGCGTACGTTCAAAAAAATACGTTTTCAATCTCTCTCATGCTTCATCACTTGTAACAAAGATTTTGCACAAATCTGGTCACCACACAAATAAGCTTCTCCTGAAGTAAATCCCCAGTAAAGTTTAAAAGGATTGACTTAGCTGCTGCTTAAAAAGATGCTTTTCTTGGTTGCTTCATCCTCCTAGCTCCATGTTTCACATTAACGTGAAATGAGATGGTTCTGTATTAAGTCCTTGCATCCAACCCCCAGTCAGCTTCGAGGTGTGCAAAACCTTGCACAGAATCTCTTTTTACAGATAGTGCTTTTGTGCATTAAGGCTTGGACTAAAACATCATTGGAATGCATGCTGCCCAATACAAATGTGCTGCCCAAATACTAGCCCACATGCTAGCTGTTCATTTTAGTAGACACTAAAAAAAAAATCTCACACAGGAATAAACTATTTCTCACAACCAGGCTGAAATTTATTTGTGACAACATTTAGCAGCTATGTACCTCTTTCGTTTTAGTAAATGTTCTGCTTCAAGTACGTGTTGCTGAAAGACGTTAGCAAGCAGCAGTGAGAGGAGAATTCTAGAGGTGATGAAAAACAGTGGAGATGAGGCCGTACGTTGGGATCCTAGAGACATCCATCCACAGACCAGAGAAATACTGTTTCTCCAGGAAGCTACTGTATTGCACATGTCAATTAAAGTAGTGTATTTCCGTTCTGAACATTCTGCTCCAGGAATACGTTATTTATGGGTCAAGGAAACTTTGAGAACACCCACCACTGGCGATTGCTGGGTGCTCTAGGTGTGCTAAAGATAAGCTTTGCTGGGAGTTTCCCATCCCTGTTAGTATTGCCAGGCTTTTTAGCTGCTATTTTAGTCCTGCATTTTGTATTTAATGTACGTAACACCTGTGATCTCAGGTCAGGTTCAGATTTTAATAGATAAAATGTTAGACCTTTATAAGCTAGCCGACAAGCCAATTCAGTATTTTTAGACTGAGAAAGAATTCTTCTTTTTCTAATTCAGCTCCAAACCCTTCCCAGCAAGAGTAGGTAAAATGGATGCTTAAAACAGCAGAGGAAACAAGATAGGAAGAAGTATCTCTGTTTGCAAGCTGGGTAGCAGTGTCCAGTAATTAAAGATGGAATGACTGGATACCAGCCAAAAATCCAAACACAAGGATCTTAAAAGGTCTAGAATAGCTCCAATGTAATAGAATTTTAGACAGATTCCAGTATAGGAATGAAGCCTTGTTGTCTCCCATATTTGTCATTGTGGACATTTCTCAAAAAAGGATTAAACCCAAATGTAAACTCAGTTGCCATTTTTACTAGGGGGTTGCTAGCGAGATGAGGGAGCTGTGTTCGAGTAAGACCGTGTCATCAGGAAAGTCCTAACATACTAAAAATAGTTAGATCACACCCAAACATATCATAAAACATTTGACTAGAAAAGAAATAGAATATCTTAGAAGGTTGAATTTTAGTTACTTTTAAAAAAATTTTATTGCTTTTATAGCCTGTATGAGAACTTGAAAATTCTACTTTAAAAAAAATAGAATGAAAATTTCTGTCTATACTCTGAATGTAATGGGAAAGAATAGCATTTCAGCTGGCTCTTATAATCATACAGTAGCATACACTGATGATCAAAAATCCTGTAGTACCTTTAGCATTCAGGAAACACGTGAGAAGAGGTAACATCCACTGGGGCAACGTGTAGGAGATGTGAAATGGAATCTAGGTTCGAGGTTCGGGGTACATTGGAGCGTAAGCTGAGAAGCAGGCAGAACGTGTTCAGCCTTTGGACAACAGTGTTCATCCAGGCTGGTTGCTCAGGGGCACCAGGAGACAACTAAAAGCTGCGGTTTTGAGGGTTACGATCCTGGTGCTGCTGGTCTGCATGGATCTTTCATTGCTGTCAGCAGTGCAGAGGTCTCACTTCGGGGAAAAAGCATTTTCCAAAAAGCACATTTAGTTGATGTGGAAGTCCCTCTGGTTACACAAGGCTTTGAGGCAGATGCCTGGGAAGAGTACAACCCCTCTGAGCTCTGGCTGTACGAGCTCCCTACTCACTCCAGCCTCTGCTTTAGCTGCAACTTCTTCCTTTCCCTCTTTCTCTTTTTTTTTTCTGCCTACAGTATTTTTGATTCTAGAAGCTTCTCTCCCTTGAGCATGTTGTTCAGATAACTAGGCAGCAATGTAAAATTCATTAATAAAATTTTGAACAACTGTGAAGGCTTGTAGAGCTTGGTTGTTTGGCTTTTAAATTTTTTTGTATGTCTACATACAGTAGAGTTCCAATACTGTGCAATATCGTAGTTATTTTCTTTCGGGGGAATTCTTGCTTTCTGGGATAGATATTATCAGTGCTTTTAGTTTTGTCAGTAACTATATGCCTGAGCTATAAATATAGAAACCAAACATAATAACAGGCATAATAACATTTAAGGGTTCATTTTTACCTTGGTGTAGGAGAATTAATTTGGCTTCAAGCCCCATGGTTCTCATAAAGTTTAATGGGAGTTGCAAAAGTGATCCTCCTGTGCGCCATGCTGAAAACATACACCTCTAACTGCCTGATTTATACTTAATAAACAAGCAGTTGTATGTTAATACTGACTCTTGGAGTGTTGGAAATACAGGAAATATGTACCAAACTAAAAAACTCTCATGAGAAATGTTACCTGGCAGCTGTGAGAAAGCAAAGATTAATTTCATTTGATTAGGAGGAATTGAATTCACGAGGACTTGAACCAGGGTTTGTTCAGCTCTCTGAAGAACTCCCAAAGGCTGGAGTGAGCCCTGGGTCAGACTCCAAAGAATCTGAGAATACAGGGTGACCTCAGAGAGCAGTAACAATTAGGAAAGCGTTCGTTACTGCTGGTAGTTAGCTCAGGTTAGCACGGCTGAACAGGTTGGTATGAAGAGTTCAGTGGTGAAATTGTGATGTTTCCAGTGAGTTTGAACTGTTACTGCAGCCACGTCTCATTCGGTGACTTCAAGATAACATGTTCCTGTGCCGGTTTGTGTTCTTGTGATTGGGATTTGGCCCAACAGATTTGGAAATAAGTGGAATTAATCTCACCAGGGAGTTTGCAGGGATGGACAAGGGGGGTCAGTAGCTGTGGACAGAAAATGTGATCATTCACAGATTCTCTACTTACCTGCTTTGAATGACACCAAGTATTTCTTCATTCCTGAAATGGCTGCCCCGAAAGTATAATTCTGCAGATGGTGTAGAGATAATTGGCTGGCATTGCGAAGTCCAATCAAAATAACCACTGAGAGAGGTGTGTAGTGTGCTGATGTTTTCTCACTGGAAGCTAACATGTTTAATATTGCATCTCAAATAGTACCTGCATTGCGCAAAAGTAGTGACAAGAAAATCTGCTTTTATGATTATAAAAAAATGTAGTAATGTTTTGCTTGTTTAGTGGAAAAAGCCCAGAAGTCCTGACCCAACCATTCTCTGGAGGTTGGCTGCAGATCAGTATCAAGATTTAGCAGCTTGCATCCATTTCCAGTTCTTTTTTTAACACATGAATGTGATTTGGCTCCTTGGCCAGCTGCAGCTCCAAGCACTGAAATTAAACTTAGCATGTTTTACAAAACGAATGGAAGGCCAGACAAGAGAATTTTGTTTCCAAGGATCACATAGCCCCTTTTTGGGATTACAGAAACTCTCGTTCTATTAGAATTTGGCAACAGTGCCTGAACTGCACAAACATGATGTCTCATTTGTTTGCCAACTGGTGGAAGACATTC
Organism: Apaloderma vittatum; assembly: GCF_000703405.1. Lineage (NCBI taxonomy): Eukaryota > Metazoa > Chordata > Aves > Trogoniformes > Trogonidae > Apaloderma > Apaloderma vittatum. The sequence goes on from NW_009714386.1 coordinate 165,689, forward strand.
AGAGCCGGCTTCTCCATTTACAGCCCACGCTGGAGCCTGTTGGAGGCAACCGCCAGACTTCCACCGACTTCTTCGAAGCGATGCTGGGCACAGGCTCCCTACCCGGGGCTGTACCGCCCTGCGGTTCCATTGAGCTCAGCCTGCTTCTGAGAATGAGGTCCCATCCAGTCTTGGGCAGTAGAGAGCGGTAATTAAAGCCAGTTGAGTCAAAGCTGGACCACATTTTTCTTGTCTGGTAACAGAGTCTTTGTTGGAAATAAATTAGCTACCCATATGTCCCGTCGTCTCTTTGCAGCTGACATGCTAACAAATGCGTTAGCTTATTACTTTGTCATGTGAAGTTGTTTCGTGAAGGGCTCGTATGGACATATTTCAGCCTTTGTGTTGTCCGCAAACTATTCAGAATATGCATTGTTCTGAATATTTCTTATTCATGACCTGTCACGTAATAGCCTTTCTAGTATCTAAGCAGATGACTCCTAGATACACTTGACAGATGTTGAGCACCGTCTTGAAAGATATTGCTGAGTATAGATAAAAGTGTGTTTTTCTGTAGCCACCCTGGGAACTTCTTTCTTTTAGTATTGCTGTGAAAAACCTCTGTGAGTTTTTTAGGAACATCTTTAATGCAAATATATTTTCAAATCATCACATGGCTTCATTTGCAGCATTTGTCTGGAACTGAGAGTCAGATGCATCATTCTTTCCTGGTAATAATATTTAGGTGGTGGTGACTAGATAATGTTTTGTCCAGAAATTGCAAGATGACTTATATCTTCCTCCCACAAGTATGTTGTCTTCAGTCATGCTATAAGCGCAAGTGTGCAGTACTGACTTTTTGTTGTAAATGCTTTTCAAGTACTTGTTAATTTTCAAATGAAACTTGTCTAATGGGTGATTATCATGTGTTTAAAAATAGCAAGTTCAAAGGTGGATAACAAATAGTTCAGTGAAAAATGTCTCACTTTCCATTAGAGTGGCTGTTGGTCACTTGTTCTTGAGCCTACTTAATTTGTGTGCAAGAGGCTCTATAAACTGTTGAAAAAGTGAGGATGTCTGCCCATTTTTCACTCCTTAGTTTAATGAATTTATAGAAAAGGGAGAGTGTGTGTGTGTAGTTTACCAGTACAGATCTGAAATTATGGAGTTCTTCATCTGTCTTGAGCAAAAAGACTGCCTGTCCCTATTTCAGACCATGAGTGCCAAGCTTATGCACTAAATACTTTAGATGCTTTCCTGATGGGTGTCTCCAGACTCCATGAATACTTCTAACTTTTAAAGTGATAGAAATGGCCTGGACAAAAATAAGCATAGTTGCTGTGTAGCTGCCATCAATAAATTACTCCAACCTCCATTGAAAAGCTGATTATTATGTTATGTAAAACTATTTTGTAAAAGTATATTCAATCAGATTGCATATTTTAACTGTAGTGACAAATATCTTTCTCTCCTTTCCCAGCTGCTTCTTGCTCTTCTGTGCTTCCTCCAAAATACTAGCTTTTGGCTTCGGGGTTTCTTCTTGAACTGTCAGGCTGAAGGACACCTAAGAACATCAGTCATTGCTGGGGTCTAATAATGCAGGATAAGAGCTGTGTAATAGTGGAGGTGCAGCTGTTCTTTTTTTCTATTTGACGTTCCAAACACCAACACCCGGTCTCGGTAGTGCTGAGAATTGCTCAGAAGCCCAATGGTGCTCTGGAAAGAAGTTGGCTCCATCAGTTTGCAAAGCACCCGGGGCAGCTATTGATTCCTTTCGGTGAATCCCAGCTCTCGTCATCTCCGCGAGTGGGAAGGGCTCACTGGAAGGCTCCAGCTTGAACTGCATTTTCATAGCAGATGGCTGCCCCATTACCATTCCGTTTGCATCCTTCTCGGGTCGACTTTGTGACGTTGCCCTTTCGTGGGCGATGGGGTCACCGCTTGTCAGTGCACTTGGTTTTCAGGATTGCTGTTGGTCTGAGGGTTGGATTTTTTTTTTCTTTGCTTTGTTTTCCTTAGCATGCAAGAAGGCCGTGATATTTCTGTATCTGGCAGCGTGTCTGCATGAGACGAGGCAGAGTGGATGAGGCTTGATGGGTGACTGACAGATCCCTGGGTGATGCTGCTGGGAAGCTCTTGATCTGACTGGTTTGAAGTTGAAAGCTCACTAGGTCACACTGAAAATAGTTGCCACTGGGCATTTCTTTCATCCTTGTTTATTTATTTTTTCCTTCCCTTTCCTGAAGTTTTACACTCAGAAGAGGGTTTGTTGTTGTTGCTCCTTGTTGCTGGTAGGCTGGATTAGAACCTTTTGCTACACTTAATTGCTGTTGTATCTTGTCCTGCTCTTTGTTGTTGTACTTGGGTGGGCAGAGGAAGGAAAGGGGAGCTTCATGCCTTTGAGCTTGGCACCTGTGCCAGGGACTAACTAGATACAAAATGACCATTTAAAGGAAGCGCCAGGTGTTTTTAAAGACACGGTCTGTTTATTATTTAGCCACCTGCTGTTCAAAGGTTCCGGCATTTGCCAGCCAGATCAAAACGGAGGAGCCAGGTGGTGATTCTGTGACATTTTTCTCTCCATATCTGCAGCGTGTCCTTAACTAAACAGGCATAAAGAGCAAGGCATAAATTAACCTGTAAAGACAAGGTGGCACTAGAAGAACTTCTGATCCTATTGCCCTATTGGCAAAGCCAGCATTGACAGGAGCCAGGAGAGGGTTTCCTCCCCTGTGGACATTGCCAACAATTTGTCACCTGGCAGGAAGGTGACAGTAAAAGCTGAAGGCGCGTGTTGTGCGCCCCGCCAAAGGGTTGAAAAATCACCTGGCGCAGAGAGGGGATCAGGGAGCTGGAATTAGGACAGCGGACTCTCAAGTAGGATAACAAAAATCCAGGCACAGGCAGTATATTCAGGGGCTCACAGCAAGTTAGGAAGGTTATTAATAATGTATTGCAGGTAGATATATTGCATGGTCCATCTACCTCCATATGGCCCTGGGTACCCCGTACACTTGCAGCTACCCATTAATTAGGACTGCTGTAATACCCCTTCATTTGTGTTGGACTTCCTAAGCTTTACCTGACAGCTTCTCTCCAGGAATTAAAAGTGCCCAAATTCAGGTTTAGGTCACCTGACCTAAAGAGTCACTAGCTACAGCAAATTTCTCATTTTTACACTTGAGTACCTAACACCTGAAAATGAACAAAACCCCTCAAACTAGTACAAGTGGGCCTCTAGCATCTAGAAAGAAAAGTTGTACGGTGGACTTTACGAACGGGTGGCATTCCTCGGGGGTCAGTATGGGGCGCCCATCTAACGTCTTTGTCGATGATGTGGGCGCTGGGATCGAGGGCAGCCTCAGCACGTTTGCTGCCGACACTGAGCAGCGTGGTGTGGTCGATACACTGCAGGGAAGGGATGCCCTCCACTGAGGGAGTCCATTGCAGTACAGTGGGATGTAGTCGTTGCTAATTTAGGAAAGGATTTGAGTCTGTCATTACAAGTTTTAAGTTTCTAATTAAGCAGTTACTAAACGTGTCTTTCTGAACTGAAAGGATTTGGAAAAAAATCTCAGTGCATATAAATATGTGATATAATTCAGGGTCATTTCTTGGAGGTGAAGATTTGGCACCCACTGCTCTTGGGAAGAGTTGGCTTATTTAACTCTAGGGGCACTTTTTGTGTTTATGCAGTAAACTCGTTCCTAAGCAGGCCATAACACGCTGATGAAAGGGGAAGGAAACAAAAAGAAACAGTTGTAAAGAGTATCACAAGTTTATATTTCATACCACTAAGCACTGTGATAATTTGCTGAAGTTAATGAAAAAGCAAACCTGTTTACATTTCTGCTCAGTATATCCACCTGTCCCTCTTTGTTAAAAAAAAAAAAAGAGCCAATCCAAAATTGGATCATTATCTTTAGTGGATGCACTTCACGTCACTGAAAACCATTTCAGCTTAGTTAAATAACACACAGCCTCGAGATTAAAGCTGTCTCCTTTTCAGCTGGAGAGACAAACATAGCCATTGGTACAGAGATCACTTAGAGCTCAGTATTCCTTTCAGCAGTAACTTGATGTAACTTTTTTCCCTGCCTGTTATTGCACTCTACTAGGTTTTATTTATTTAAATCTTAGCCTTCTTTTGCTGACTTAGCAAGGCATAACCAGAGATGTTTAGTAAAACTTAGATGAGCCCCTAAGTGGGCCACTTGTTCTATAAATCTTTAAATATTTTATGTTACTCCTTTAGAAATTGCTTTTGCCACACTAACCTAATCTGCTTTGAAATGACTGGGGCATAAAATAATGGCTCTTTTAAAATCCTCCAGTGATACAGTTATTTGGTATATTTTTAGGGAAGACCAGACCTTGCAGCCTCTAATGAAAGACCGGCTTTAAACTTGGCAAAGTTTTGCTCCGAAAGGAGCCATTCGTTTCAGCCCCCTGGACACCGCTCAGATCATGTTGCTCTCCCAGGACACGGCCCGGGGTATCCTGCTGGCCCTTTGAAGTCAATGGCAAAACTCCCATTGAATTATAATGGAACTGGGATTTAACCTGAAGAAACGGAGTCTTTGTTGTCTTTTATCAGCAAATACAGATATTCTCCCTGAATTGGGGCCTAGATTGGCCAGTCCTCGAAGAGATTGATGACTGTGCCAAGCAGCATGATCCCTGGAAGTAGAAAAAGGGGTTATGTCTTATGAGAGGCTAGAATTTTAGGAAGACAAATTGGATTAGACTATTACCACAGAAACTCCAGAGAGCATCATGTGTGGCCTGTTAATGGAAATGCTGACTGGCTGTACACGTCTTTCCGTAATGATAAATGTGACGCAGCCTTTTTGCAAATACAAGTGTTACAGCCTTAATAGGGACTGTGCTACCACGGTTAAAGCCGTGTTCCTTAAGGAAATCAGCAACAATGGTGCTGGCCAAGCACAGGGTTAATGGCAAGATGGAGGATGCTTAGCCCCTCTTCCCTTCACTGTTAGCTGGTGTGACACAAGTCGTGCATCCACAGAGCAGGGTTGTGTCTATGTGGTTGCTTAGTCACCTTGTTTTCAGGTGTAAATACCAGTGGCATGAGACTAAGTCCAAGGGATGAAGGAAAGGAGATGGTATTTGGTAATCCTGTGGAAACAAAGCCAAAATCATCATTCTCTCTGGCTGTGTTCTAGTTTCCTCAATAGCTTTGAAGAGTATTAATGTATTTCAGCTAAATTTGATGGAAAAGTAAGGTCTCGTGAATATCAGAGCTATCAAGAAAACAAGCCTCTGTGTAAAGGATCTTACTGGTGCCCTAACTTAGGGGGAAAACTAAACATAGCATTGGCATCCTTTTAGACGTGACAAACTCAGGGGCTGTAGTGAGAGAGAGGAACTGCACCCTGATAAATACTTTGAGCTTCATTTGCATCTCACAACTCCATCAACTTCTCCACACAAATCTGTGTCAAGTTTTCATTAATTCCAGTATTCAGAAAGTGACTTTCAGATAATGCCTCTGAATAAGACTAAACCTAAGCAGAGCCAGCTGTGCCATTTCTACAAGGAGAATGAGCAGAGAGTAGAGCTGGAGGAATGAACTCGGATTAAGCTGTCTTTTGACATTAAAAGGTGTTTGGCACCAGCTGGATTCAGAGGTTCCTGCCCTTCCCAGCCCAGTTGGGCATGATGTGATCCACTTGGGCTCACGGTACAAACATGTTTATTGGGCCTGCACTGGAAACCAGTTCATCAGATTTTCACTTTTCAACAGCTGCAGTTTTATCAGCTTTTCTTTTTGTGTTTTGGTGGTTTGTTGTAAGCTGGTTCACTGTGGCAGCAATTTTGGTGGTGCGGTGCACTGAGTGACACGTTCGTGCCATGGAGATGGGCCGGGTACCGCGCCGCAGGCAAGCAGTGATTCAGTAAGCTGGCAGCGAAAAACATCTTGTCGAGCCACAGCCCTAAGGAGGTTGGAAGCACCAGGAAAACAAAGGGGCACTAAACCAGTTTTCATCAATTTACTGCAAATCTGTTTATGTTGATTTTTACAAGTGAGAGTGAATACAAAAAGCCCAAAACTTCAGTAGTAGACGGACTCAACAACAGTGTGCTAGTCAGCACCTTATGGCCACATGTGAAGTCCTCTCCCTTATGCCCCAGAAAAGCGAATGATCTTTTCTGCTTTTTTCCCCCTCCTCTGAAAGCCTAGGCTACTTCTATTCATCTGCTGCTCTGCTACTCACAAAGCTTGTTTTCTGTCTAGAAAATACTTAAAATACTTGTGCCATGTATAATTCCACTAGCTATTACCTCAGGAAGCTGTGGTTGCTGCTTGGGTAGAACAGTAATGCCTTCTGAAGAAAAATAGTTCCTTTGTGTAATTGAACGCGTCCTGTTTGCAGAGTTGCAGCAGTGCGTCTTTGTTGTTACGTCCAGATGATTTGATAAATTACGTTGTGTTATGCTAGTACCGATGACAAGCTTAAAAGGGGATGTTGATGACTGGTTTTAAATTAGAGGGGTGGTGATTGCTTCTCTGTGAAGGCAGAGTTCAGTCGGGTGAGGCACCATAACCAGTTCTTTCTCTGGACCGTATTCCCCCTGCTTCCCAGGACAGAAGTCTGCAATTTGGGCAGCAGATGGTTCCATAGGTGGATCTAGCCATGGGATGTATTGACAAAACAAAATGGCAAGGATGGAACAATAAATCTGTTTTCAGCTTCAGAAAATAACGTGAAGGACAACTATGTCTGCTCCTTAAGGATTTATTATGCCTTTACCTCAGAAATTGCCTTGAAAATGGAAAGAAATGCACTGTGGGTTTCAGTAAAGATGTGTATTTGCAAGTGTGAAACTGGAGAGCAGCTCAGCTTCCTAGATAATGACAGCTACAGCTGAGTACTTCAACTGAGCGTGTGTGCTAAACAGGAGGAGAGAAACTATTCGAGAAGTTACAGACTGCTGGTCAGTCACTCCTGTCGTACGTACCCCTGTACGCTGCTTTGAACTGCAGGGCTAAGATCAACACTACCTCTCTGTGGAAAGCAAGAGAGTCCTCCTACTTCTTCACTTGTTCAGCACCACTGGAGCCCTTGTTTTCTTGTATGTCCTCCAGTCCCCTTTAGTGCTCCCTTGGTATCCGTTTATTTTGTACTGAGTGGCACGCTGTGATCCATTCTGCAAGCGCTTCTTGCAAATGGTGAAATACATTTTTCCTGGAGCCAATGTCTTGCTTCATGTCTGCACTGTAAAACACCAAGCAGAGCACAGGAAAATTCCATGCAAACCAATTGGCCGTAGCTGCTCTTTGCTTCTTCCTTTGTTTGTCTTTGGCGGATTTTGTTAAAAACTATAAGTGCTACACAAGAGTCCAAAGCTCAAATGACTGTTAGCTTTGTTTGATCATATATCTAATTTACTTTAACGTGGGATCCCGGCATGCGTTTCTTTAAAAGATTGAATCAATTTTATGCTAAGTGATTTCTTTGAGCAGATTTTTTTTTTTGTTGTCCCCTTTGCCTACAGTAAATTAGTGTGATAGCTGGAGCAACCAGGGAATGAAAAGGAATCAAGTCCTCAAGTCACATTAGCTTGTTGAGGCCTTTAAACAATCATCGCCATCAAAGTACTCCATAGTGACTGTAAAAAAGCTAATCACAGGTGGCAGTGGGCGTGAAATGCGTGACTCTGTGCTCAGTCCTTAGGATAATGGGGGTATTCGTGGGATTTCTAGAAGGACTCCTTTGTGCAGCTAGTCATGTGCACGCTGGGCTGAAAGGACTATTTTGCTCAATTTGTCTAAAAGCGGCTGGCTTATGATAGCTGCAGGGGTTTCGCTACTCAGGTTGTTTTAACCCTTCCCACGCAGATAGATTTTGGTACAGTTCCAGGGCTGTGTCTGTGCTGGGCAATTTCCCCCATTGGAGGAAGTGGAGCACATTACTAGTCAAAATCCCGAGTGTGCAAAGCCCACCGGCCTTGTTGAAAGGGATCGGCGACTTCATCTGTGCGTCTTTATGGATGATTGACCCGAGATACTTGGGTTTTCCCTACTTGGCAGCAGCGGGAAATCAGAACTTTGTGAAGCACTTCAGGCACTAAAGCTAATGCTCTCAAACACTGGTGAGATATAATTCCTAAAGCCAGGACTAAAGCCTATTTAAGGCTTTCAGTTTGGGGGCAGAGTCCCAAGGTATACCAAGCTTTTCTTATGATCTCTTTCATTGCAGAAAAAGATCTTGGTGATTTCGGAAGAACCATCCCAAAACATGGAAGTGTTACATATTGCACAATCTAGAAATATTTCTCTTCCTCTTCTGTATTTAAAAAAAATAAATAAATCTGTTACCTAAGAGACCTGAAAAGAGGGAAATCTGTTTTGACAGTAGAAATCATTTACTTAGAAATGGAAATAAATATTAATTATCTAAATACAGAAAAAAATTAATGATCATAATACATTTATTTAACTTTCTGTTGGTATCTAGAGGTGAAGCTGAGAGCAGTACTGTTTTCTACCAGCAGGCATAATGCTAATGGTTGGATGCTAATTAATATTGCTATTAAGAAATGGCATAAAGGTTTTAATCTGATGGGTGGCATACCTAGCTATAGTCTCAGAACACGGGATACAAAGAGAAACTGGAAGTTTAATCCTACGTGATGTGTTATATCTGGCACCTTTTACCAGGTGTTAACAGTCTCTGTCATGTTAAAGTGGGGTCTAGTCGAGAGCTTTCCAGTTTCAGATGAGGCCAAACCAAGCCAAAAACTGTACAGAAACTACACCCAAGGTGTTCCACCGTAGTGATCCAAGTGAGTAAATCTTATAATTGTTTTGCTGTCGTGTTTTGAATGATGATATAGTGCATCAGTGGGTGTGACAATATTGGCTTCGTCAGCACGAGTGGAACAGGGGTCTGAAGTTCTCATCCAATACGAGAAATATTTTTTGAGATTATCTATCAGGACTACAGGAGTTCTTTCTTCCTTTCCTCACTTGACCATTGCTTTGCTGTTGACAGTCTTGTGATGGAAAGACTTTCTCTTTCCTTTTTCCTTTTCCCTTTTCTTTGATCCTTTGTCTGTTCTGTGCTGTTAACAGCAGGGAGGGAACAGCTCTTGCTCTGCATTTGCAGGTTACCGAACATAACAAGACCTTAATCACAGTCTGCAAAGATACATTAAAACCAAGCTATGCTAATAAATACTTGATGTTAGCATGTAACAATAATGTAATCCACAGAAAAGAAACTAAATATCTCCACAAATTTCTTTATTCCCTCTGGTTCTTAAGGTGGTGAGGGACCAGAGTCAAAGGTGCTAAAACTTGTCACACAGAAGTTTATGACGCTGGTACCAAGCTGTGGCTGGGAGGATGGAAAAAACTAGTAAGAGAACTGAAATTAGCTATTTCTGTCTGTCTCTCATACATACACAAATCATTTAAATGTTTGCTGACACCCCAGGTCAGCTGCAGCCATGGGGGTTTTTTGCTCACATTAATTTTCCTCTCTCTCTGTCACCTTCTGCTTCTATGACCTTTAATGTAGCCATCACTGAAACAGAGATCAAAATATTTAATTTCTGGTTTAAGTAACAGGAGAATTTTCTATATACCCCATGTTACCCCACCCCAAATAATCACAATGTCTGGGATAGAAAAGTTCCAACTACAATCTTGAACCTATGTCACCTGCAGAGCACCACAGTGCTTGCGTTACAACGAGTAAATTGTGGAATATTTCAGTGTGCACAACCTAAGATTTTTCAGGATTGCCTTGGGAAGCACCTAGTTCTTGCTAACGTTGAGCCATTCAATTAGGCTGCACAGGTTTGGAGTGGAAGCACTGGTTTGAAACACTGATTCAGAGGACTTGGTGTTGCTGCACGCTCTCTGCCTGGCGTTGGAGGCAAAGCCCCCGGGTGAAAGCCTTTGCTTGGCAGAATGGCAAAGCTTGCCTTGATTTCTGCAAAGCCAGGAGTTCGCCACCAGTGAGCTTGCTAGCTGTAAAGTTGTCTTAAAGTCAGGAACGTTCCAAACCAAATTCTCACCACATTTTCATCCCTGGAGGATGCCGTCACTGTCCCTCTATTCTGGACACCCACAATGCTACTTTGTAGGTAGAACCCTTTTCCTTTCTTCTGTTGTTTGTGCAATTTGATCTTGCACCTCAGAGGCGTCGCCTATTGAAGGTAGCGCATGCTGCTTCATTCACTGACGCGGCCTTTGAGGAGTTAAGCTCTGCAGTCACTCAGAAGGTGGACTTCTGCTTTTCCTCAAGTCTCTATTCATCTCCAGGAACTGAATTTTTCATGCAGTAATTAAAATTTGTAGGTCAAACCTCCCATGGCACCGTTTTCTGCTAATATGGGAGAGCAACGGTCGGATTCGCTTACGCTGCTCTTCGCCACACTGAGATTTAAAGGATGAAGGGTGACATTTTCCCCCATTTTGTAAATTAATGCCATTGATCTGCCTAACAAGAACAAAGTTAGGCTTCAAAATACCAAATGATAAAGAGATTAAGACTTTAAATGGCTTTCCAAAGGCAACCTCTATTGTAAGATTCCAAGCAGAGTATTGAACTTTCAATTAGAATTTCTAATGGGCTATTGACTTAAATGGATAAAATGTTGCAAGTGATAGCTTTCAAGATGACAAAAATTGCTTAGTACATTCTGGAATATTACTTCATGAAACAAAGACTCTTCTGGAGGCTGAGTAGTAATAACCCAGGCCCCGGGCAATATTGTTCAGTGTCTCCGTGCAGCAGTTTTTCAAAATTGAACTAATGCTTTTTGAAACATTTTCTCTTTTCACGTTTTGTAAATCTTTGGGAGTGAGGTACTTTAACTTTCATGAAAGAATCTTAAATCTCTAGTGATGTAGCGATGATTGCACTCTTTATGAAATACAATCCATCTACTCAAATGCTGTATGTTCACATGTTCTTTCATCTAGGGCACAAACAATGTGCCCACCTCGTGTGGTTTTTTCCCTGACCGCACTCCAGAGTGTATCTGTTCTGCAGTGCATCTACTACAAATAACATCTGAAACTCTCCCAAATCATCCTGGTGCTTTACAGTGAATTGACTTGAAGCTTTGTTATGAAACGCTAGCTCTAGCAGATTTTTCAAATAATATTTTTTTTCAGAGACTAGCCAGCCCTTTCCAGGATAAAGGGTTAATATTATGCTTATGTTACAGTGCATTAAAAACTCTAATTAAAACAGCATTACATTCCCATCTGCCAATCTCCAGTAATCTTCTTTAATTGCAGTAATTAAACTATATTTACATGTTCAGAATACTTGTAATTTAGCAAATTGCACTCTCTGCTCTACATTTAATCAAACAACCAGTTCCAGTATATTTAGTGTGGAAAGAAGTAATTTCAATGTTTTGATTACTATAGCAGATTTGACAGAGTAAGTGCCCCTCTAGTAGAGGCTTTGAAAGGGAAGGCAAACATGAAATATAGTCCTGTTCTGATTGTCATGTGAATGCCTAATTACATGTTAGAGGATTAACTATTAAAGGGTGCACACTGTTTCGCTTGATTTTTTTAGGCACGGCTGACATAACAGATAATAAAGGTTGCCTGTTTGGGGCTGTTTGGCAGAGTACGTACGCTTTATATTATTATTATTATTATTATAAGTCTTAAAAACAGGTATTAAATCCTGCGAGTTAGTAAGGTCTTAATGCCCCACATCTTTACTGTGAAGACGTAGGCATATTGTTCTGAAGATTATGCTCACAGTGCACTGTTGACAGCTGTTTTCACGGATTCTTCCTTCCTCCTAACCTTTGCCAATCTTTTTTTTTTTTTGAGGGGGTGGGGAGGCTTGTTTTTCTTACAATGGCAGTTTCCAGGTAGAGCTGTCAAACACTTGTTTATATTTTATATATACGATGTCCTCAGACAGGCAGCTCCTCGTTGTGATGTCAGTGCCGTGGCTGTGCTCTGGGAATAAGTGGCGCTGAAGCGCTCTCTTCCCCATCCGAGTCTGTGCAGAGACGTGGTGATGATGTGCAGGTGGGTGGGTGGATTGGTAACTTCTCCACAAAAGGAAGCTTCTCTTTTACTCTACATTTCTTCCTGTGATCTGTGTTCTGTAGCAAACTTTAAAAGGTGATTCCAGTCCTTACCACCTAGACTTCCCCAGATAAATTGTACAAAGCAGAAAAGAATCCTTCTGATCTGCCGGTACCAGGCTCGCTGGGTTCAGGACCAGGCTGTGCCAGCCGAGGCGGTGGTAGGCTTGTAGCACCACGAGGAGCCCATCACCTCCACGTGCTCGAAGTCCCCACACAGATACCTTCGGGACGTTGTATTGCAAGTTCTGATGACGAGTTGCAGTCATTTACAAACACGACGTGCCATAATGTTAACATCGATGGGGAACCAATTCAGTCGCCAGAAGATTTGAAAATAGGCTATTAAGGACAGCAATCCTTGCAGGTTGGATAGATGTAGGCATTTGTAACTGTTTAGTTTCTTGCTAACAGAGAGTATTGATAGAGCTAACAGAAATGCTACAAGTGAGCAATATGTGGTCCTGAAGAGATGCTGTTGGCATATACAGCATGTGAGGTAAATCGGTTGCGTATACGAAGATGCCATCAGGGGGGCTTTCTTCAGTGGTCTACCTACAAATATAGTGCTTTTGTTCCACAGACAGTCAGAAAAGCCATTGAAAATCCCTAGCTCTAATTATTTTTCTGTATTAAACAGCCGTCTGCCAATGTCCTCCTCCCCTGTGCTCTGAACTCGGGCAGCCTTAACCATACCCGATGCTGTGATTTCTTACCTTGCTCTGACTTCAGGCATTTCAAAAAAGTAACTCCCACTTTTCACTCCTGCAAAGGAAAATCCGGTCATTTCCAGGCATTTCCACTGCACCTGGGTCACTGTGTTTACTCCTACGTGTATTCCAGGCTGCCAAAAAGGAAAGCTCCAAATGGAACCCTTCCATTCAAATCTCTCTCTCCATGTAGTACCGCTATATCACTTTGCTCTCAGTTTCAATCCAATCCCCTATTTTCTGGTTTGGAATTAGACTTACGTATCTTTTGATGAAGGGGAACATTTGCAGCATTTCAGTTTGTGCATTTATATATATATATAACCATGTTATTTTTAATTTAGAGTAGATAATCAGTAAATTTTGTAAATAGGCCTTTTGAAACCTATTTTAAAAAATCAAGCTTATGAGGCTTGTAGATTTGGGGTTTTTTTAATCATTGGCCCTACTATGGAAGATGTGAAGAAATTAGCCTAGTTTTGCTAATTTCTGATTATTTACTCTTGATCTACGTGAGTGTGGCTGAATGAGAACAGTGATGTTCAGTTCTTATGTGGCCTCTATCATAGAGTTCAAATAGACCAGAGACCTGGGTTGTTTTGGATGTCTCATTACACTCAGTGATGTTGCACAGTTAGGATTTCAAGAAGGGTCTTCTTAAGGCTATTAATAATCAGAATCATGCTGGTCATACGTTTAAATAGATTTAGTTTAGTGGCTTCAGGGCAAAATGGGTATGGAGGTATGAATAAAATAAAAATTCAATATAGAAACCCATCTGATTTTTTCCAAAGATTTTGCAAAAAAATGGAAGTTCTGGCATTTCAATTTACACTAATTTCCCACATCATCTTACAGAGTAGAGGGTTTGGTCCCCTGCCAGGCTGTCTGAAAACCCTCTTTTGAAAAGCGCACTCTGTGGGCTGAGTGGATGCTGCATCACATAGATATTTCCTAATATCTTTCATTAAACTTCCAAATGGACACTAACTATGTAAATACAGCAAAACTCAAAGGCTGGCTTTGAATGTCTATTTCCTAGGAAAGCTTTTAACATTACTAGTCTAACAATATTGTGCGATGTCTGGCTTGCCATTTTCAAGGAGTAGCTTAATGAGTTTATTGTATAATGAAGGACTCTGATTTATTAGCTTTTCATTATGCTCATTCCATCAGCTTCCTGCTAAATACTGTAACCCTTGGCAGAGATGTTAGTCTTTATCAGGTGGTATCATTGCTTTTTAATAAACTCTCCTCCCACATTGATAATATTACATGTGAAATCCCTTATCCTGTGTTATTCCCAGGGGGAGGAAAAAGTATATTTATTGAAAAGGCTGCACTGAAGCACCGCACAGAATTCATTAGCAGTTTTGTGTTACCTGCTTGCACTAACTCAGATTAAGTGGGCAGAGCTGGAGGCTGCAGGTAGGTCCTTTGGCTTGTTCCCCTCAACTGGCAGAGAGTTTGGCCCATCCTTTTGATACTTTTAATTACCTAGAGAAGCCATTGGCGTGCAGCTGTTTTAAAACTGTGGCGCTTGCAGGTACTAACAAATATTTCTTTAGCAGCTATTTAATGATCAACTCTATTACAAGAATTAACGTGGTGGTGGCACGCAAAGAGAGGGGGAAGGAAGGTAAAGTAATATTTTACAACCTGAAAAATTAAGCACTGAGATAGTTAAGGCCCAGCCCTCATTAGCTGAATGGTAGGTTTTTCTAATTAGTTCTTTCTAGTGTAATTAGCATGGATGAGTCTAATCATCTCATGTGAAACCAAATCTAATGCTTGGGAAGGAATGTCCTTGGCCTCTCTTTCAGACTGATTCCAAGGATTTTGTGTGTTTCTGCTGAGATATTCCTTAAAGGAACAGCAGCCTGCCTGCCTTCCTCGTGGAGGTGGGCTGGCAGGAGCGAGAAGTCTTGAACCTCATCTTGCATTTTCATGTAAGCGTGGAGGAAACACTCCCTCGAAAATACGCAATTCTCATGGTGCGAGTGAATCAAGCTCTAAGAAGGCCAAAATCATCAATCAAATTTTGGACCCACATGAGAAGTGACTGTTTGAACGTTGAACTTAAAATACCATTTTTTTCTAAGCTTTGCCCTGCGGGGATAGCTTTTTTAGAAATGAACACAGAAATGGAGATGGAAAATAGAAAGTTATTTGCTTCTTGTGCAGCTCATCTTCTGTGAAACCTTAACAAACAGAATTGCACTCATTTTGTTGTAAACAGTCTCGAGCAAGGTAAAACAATAACTTTAGCTGAAGATAATTTTGGTTAGAGAGAGCTGACGAGTGTTTGGAAGGCTAAGGAAATCCAAGAATCTAATTTATGGCATGTCAAAGCACACCGGCCCCTTCCTGAAGCTACACTGGCACAGAGCACAGAGGCAGTCCGATGCACAAAGACACGAGGGAAGAAGCGAGGGACAAGGAGTGCCAGCGAGTCCAGGTGTGTTTTAGTTGGGAGCTGCTGCATAGCTCTCAGGTCCCTTCTTCCCAGTGTGCAGAAGCGTTTGGAGCTAAGGCCCTCATGGTAGTAATTAGGATTAAGTCTCAGACAGTGTCATATTGGACCCCCTACTTCCCCGCCTGGAACACTGTTGTTTTTGCAGGGCACGAGACCTTTTGGTGGCTGTGTGGGTAAGCAGAGCTCAGTACGTAGGTGCTTCAGCTGACCTGTGCCCCTGGTAGCTGTGGATTCCTTTATGTCCTTTTTGCATGACCTACTCTTTTCCTGACAAGACTTAGCAGCCCTCATTTCTTAAGTACTTGAAATTTTCTATCTGGAAAATCAAAAGGTAAATATAATGATTAAAGATATCTCTTTTAAAAAATTCTTTATTCAAACCCTCTCTGTGGGAGTTTTCTTTTGCCCATGGGTTTACTGAAAACATTGCAGCCTGCTATTGCATTTACCTGCTAATGAGCTCAAGTAGCTTGTTTTGGAGTGAAAGGCAGAGCAGTATTGCCCCTGTGGCTGTGACTGGAATACCTTCCTGAAGCCCTGGGAGGAGAAATACAGCCCTGAGCCTTATTTCCCAACAGCAGTTGAACACAGGTAAGCAGACAGGGAGAAGAGATGCAGGCGAGAGCTTCTAACTCATTCTGTGGCCTCAGGGTGTATCTATGTGATGTGCTTCTCAGCTTGAGGTGCACAATATACAGCAATCCCTCACCATTTTGAGGAAAATGAAAACACTGCCTTGTTTCTGAGTTTAGTCCTCAGTGAACTCACTGGGTAGCCCTTGTATCAGAAGAATTAGGTACTTCTCTTCCTGAAACCACCTGGCAGAATAGATCTTCTGTGGTTTCAGGGCAGGGGATTTAGGGCCGTCCTTAGGAAGCAGACATATTGCTCCACAAAATTTGTTGAAAATGCACAGAAAAATCAAAAGAAGGCTGACGTTCTGGAGCCAGGGAAGACGATAGGCGTGATTTATAACTTTATGAAAATTGCTGGATTTTACAGGTTTTAGAATGAAGAGTTTGGTTTTAGGCCATTCCTGTTAAAGCTGAGGAATGGTGCAAAATCGCTGCACTCGTAACCTGGTGTAGGACTGGACTTCCCCAGCGAGCCAGCTTGGAAGTGATGGGAGCTGGCTCTGAGAGGACATTACGGTCCAGGCTGTTTTAGCCAAGGGACTGGTGGCTGTTTTAAAAGCAGCGATAGCACAGAGATTGAGCCATGGAAGACCCGTGGGATTTATGGCGTGGCAGAAGAGCAGTGGGAGAGAACTGAAATGTAGTTAGTGATATTTTTATATGGAAAAGAGGAAATGAGATGTAAACAGTATTAGTGTAATACAATTTTGAAGTGAGATTAAAAGGAAAGCCGGGATTTGAGAGATTTGGAAATTGCAGTTACAGGATAAGTGATATTTGAAAGGATCCTACTTGATTTGATTAAACTTTGAGTTCAAATGTCGTTAGAGAGATGCATTATTTACAGGTTTTTCAGAGCTTTTGTTTATGCATCCCGGGCTGCGTTCCTACCAAATCTGTGTGACAGAGCGGGGTTGGTGGGGATCGCTGCCTGGGAGGGAGGCTCCAGGGCAGGCTGGGTGCTGCGCAGAGACAGGCTGTGGGTGCTCACCCCGCGGCAGATCTTCCCCACCGACCGGAGTGTGCGGTTGGTGCCGCTGCGCTGGGCCAAGGGCACCGTGCTCCGGGCTGCCTTGCATTCGGTTACGGCGTTAGGAGTCCGCTTCTGGGAGTTTCACCAAAAAACGCATCTGCTGTTAAATTCTCTTCTCTGGCTAGAAGTTTGTGTGCGTAATGCTACACCCTGACCTTTTAATGGCAGTAAGATTTAGAATTAGCTGCTGCTGCTTCAGCTGTTTTTGGTCTTCCACGTTCTATATTTTACCCTTGCTGTAGTGGGAGCTGTTCAACACTCAGTAACGTGCTCAAATCCTCATCCTGCCTTTGTTCACGTTGGCCTGGTTTCACCCACCTGACCAGCGCTGTGATGATTTTTGCGACAGACACAAGGAACCTTTTTTAACCAAAATTTTTGCAACTGAGGCAGTGGGTTGAGTAACGTTTTTAAAGCAATTTGAGTGGAAGATACTTGATAACTTTAAAAGCCTCCAGTGATTTATACGTGAGTCTCTCAGTATTAATGTTGTCCCTGGTTCACGGGTTATGCCAGTTCACTGTTTTCATTTTGCTTCCAGGGCCTCACTCTGTGACACATAAATCATCATTAATAATAGAGAGGCTTGTTTGGTAAATCCCTTATGAGGAGGTTTACTCCTCTTATGACATCATGCCAGATCCCCTCTGACAGTGCTGGCATTTTCTCCAAATGCACAAGTCTATTCCCATGTCCCAGCCCCGGTCATGGGAGATGTTATACCAGCATCTGGCACTAATATCTGTTGTTGACATTTTGGGAATGAGAACATGAGCTATTAGCAAAGATGTTTGCTTGTACCTAATTAATGTTCAATTGTATACCCCTTCTTTATCAGCACTGCAGCAGCAAACCAGACTTAGCATTATCTTTCACCAGCTAGCTTTAAAACTTAATTATTTCCCAACTCGGTGTTAAAGGCCGTGCGGTAAGACTTGCTACCTTAATATAGATTTAATCAGGTTACCAAGCATCAGAGTGACTTGATGGCTCTTTAGCTGAAGTGACTGTATTTATATATCAATAGAGCAAAATTTGGAGTGTGCTTTTTTGTGATGCTTTGGCAGGGCACCATGGAAATAAATGGATGGGTGAACGCCTCTTTCAAGAATGGGCTTGGAGAAACATAGGCAATTTAGATTCATTCAGTCAAATTGCAGCATCGTGCAAAAGCACTCGAAACCTTTTTCCAATATTGCAGGAAAGCATCATAGTGATGCTGATCAGGTACTTGAGTGCTTTCAACTGGGTAGGATACAGATACCAGATCATGGACACAGCACTAGCGAGAGCATTTTAGCCCTCAGCTTTACCTGAGGCAAGCGATGCCTGTGGCAGGGGGAGCAGAAGAGGGAAAAGATACACAAAATTAAAAATCATCATTGCAAAGAACCCTAGACAACAAATATTATATGTATTTGGCTACCGTCTGTCAGGGACATGACTACAGAGGGTACACAGCACGCAGAGAATTATACTTGTCTTGACAGAGCAATGGAGCAGGTATCTGCCTAATTCTAATATTTTCATTAAAAGTTACATTTTGTGTCTGATCATTGCATTTATGTTTTGAAATCTAAAATGAATTCGAAAGATTTGAGTGCTCAGTGAGTTGCCCTGAGGAGAAATGGCTACAGAGGGTTTCTTTGGGCAACCTAATTTAAATGTAGCATCATATACCAGCTGAAATGATTTTAGGGAGGATCAACGTGGTTTACATTGAATCATGTGTTGGCCCTTTCCTCTTTGCCATTCAGTACAAAGTTCAGCCTGTGAGTAATACGCATTTAAATAATTTACAGAGCAAAGGTATGCTGCTGAGCTCATTACTAAAGATGATGACCTGGTATGCTGGTTTTTTCGCTTACTGTTTTGAAATAATCTTTGTGTGTTCAAACTTTTCAGCACCATGAAAATTAGAGGCTGGTTGAGAGAGGTGGCCGTTTGAGGATACTTTTACAGCACTGACTTTTAAACCCTGCCAGCAACAGCCCTACTGACTTGGTTTTGCCAGCAAGAAAATCTCTTAGACTTGTGGTTGCAATGTGAAGGATATTCATGAGTGATTTCCAGATTTATTTTACTTAAAGCCCAGGCATCATTAAACCTGAATTTTGAGTGTGAAGGATTAGCATGCTACATCACTGCACCTTTTTTTTTTAATCTGGACAACATTTTTAGGAGAAACCAGATTTTTGGATGACCTCGGGTCTAACTAGGTACCTTAGCAAAGACTAGATTTTCAAAAGAATTCAGCAGGCTGGTGGCTGAGAGTGTTTCACAAACCAACCCCTGGCAGCACAGCAGGGACCGCAGGGTACTTACTGCTGTGGAAAAACATCTCCTGACTTGAGATATGTTGAACCTTTTATCTGAAGTTATGGTTTTCTTTTTCTTAAAGAGTGTCTTTAACTGCATTTTGACTGCATTAGCTCCTAGCAATGCCAAAGGCTAAAGCTACCTGGGGCAAGCGCAGTCACATAAGTGTCTGCCAAGGGTTTAAGGCATTTATGTTGGTACTTTCTTGGTATCTGTGCTTCACCAAAGGATCTGGGACACCTTACACAGACACTTACTCCCTTTGGAACGCAAGGCTGGATTTAGTTAGGTGTGGCTCGTGCAGTCTGAGCTGGTGTGATGATGAAGTTGGAGTTGCACTCGGTGTAAGAGTCGAGCAGACAGATCACAAAAGAGCTGAGAAGGTGCTTAGGAGGAAGCAAGTTTGGTCTTGCTTTTGGGGAGATGGACTGGTGAAATTGTGTGTAGGGCCGGGGAAGAGAAAAGTAGATCACAAATGAGCTGAGAAGGTGCTTAGGAGGAAGTCACTTGTGGCAAGTTTGGTCTTGCTTTTGGGGAGATGGACTGGTGAAATTGTGTGTAGGGCCGGGGAAGAGAAAAGTAGACTGAGGGGAGTCTGCATATGTGATGGGGTGTGAGGCATCTGGAGGTATGTGTGGTATTGGAGAACTCAGTTACCATTTGATAGATCAGTTTTCATTTCCTAGAAGTATAATTCTGAGTTTTATTTTTGTTCTTGAAAAAGAGTGACCTGAGATTAGAAGCTGCCTCAAATTGAGTTGCTGCAAAATTTATTTTTATTACTACAACTGCAGTACAAATATTTTCACTTCTTACACATTCTGTGCCAAATTATGCAGCACAGTGCAGTAAATTTGAGACATTCTTGGGATTAGCATTAGGCAAATAAAAGAAGCTTGAAAGAGCTGGTTCTGTGTTTTATCATGGTTTAACATCAGGCGTATCTTCTTTCCTTGTGAGTTAGAGCTGACTGTGTAACGCTATTGTCATCCACAAGGGATCTTGAGAGCAGCATTACAGATTTAACATGCTCAGGGAAACCGATACCAAGCTATCAACCGATACATGACACTAATACAGGGTTCACTTTTACACTCGACCGAAAAGAGAGAGAGACAGATTGTTCCAAGTTTAGACAAGCTGTAAAATCCTTTACTAGTCGGTACTGTGCTGGCCAGCCCTTGAGACTATTCTAATTGCTTTACATCTGTACAAAGGTTCCTTGTAATCGGGCTTTCTGCCTCCATTTGTCTTCTTTTCAGCCTCTTAGTAAAGGCCTTAATTGGTCTTAGTGGGGCTTTTTTCAGTTAGTGCAACCATACCTTAAAGGCTGAACAAGTACCAGACGTTACCTGGGGGGGAATAGAGAGAGCAGAGGAAAGACATCAATACTTCTTTACCTTTAACACTGTAATTAATGGGCTCAGAGCAAGGAATAGACTTGGAGAAATTTTAGCTCTTTGGGGGATTTAGAGACAGATCAGACAAACCAGAGCGGGATGGAATTCTCTAGAATTTCCTCCTGCTTCATTTCTCTGCGAACAATCATTAGCCTTGTAATTGTCTCCTGGTAAACTGCTGTATCAGGTTCCATTTTGTCCTCTTTAGAGGATCGAGTTGCCTTTAAATCAATAGTTTGAGGTACTGAGGGATGTATGTGAAAGGAAGTGCCCTCTAATTTCTGTTTCTTAGCTACTAATTATTTAATAATACATTTTATTGCCTATTAAAATGTGGCATAACTTGCTTGTCAGCAAAACTGGATGGAACATAATCATTTGAGGAGAAGGATAATTGGCACTTTTGCAGATGGCTTTTATTGCAAGCCTGGTTTGTTGTTGTAGAAGGAATTTCTCGGCAGGTTTCCTTGCAGTCTTTTCAGACTGGTCAGTGTTACACAGCACAGCTCAGCCCCTCAAGTGTGGCATATGGAGAATTCAGGGTGAACTTGTTCTTCTGACGTAAAAGCTGCTGTGGTGAATGGAGAGTTTCTTCCTTCTACTCTTGTCTTTTTAAGAACCTTTGTGCTTTTTAGTACGACGCTGCAATTTGCTCTGGTTACTAAATATAGCAAAATAGGAGAATTTGTTTGGCTTACTGATTAATGGAGGTAGGTGAAACTGAGGGGGTGGAGGCTGTCTTGCAATTTTTAAAAAATTTTTGTGGGTGCAGTCAGAAATGCATGTGTGCTTTGGGCTGAACTCTGTGTCGCGTATACAGGAAGGATGTACAGTGACACATTGGGCGTGCTGCAGAATTTGCCCTGAAGTTTAATAGCTTTAGACAAGTAATTGGAAGGTTGACTCGCTGCCCTCCCATTTGCTTCAAGACTCGGGTCAGCATTAGAATGAAGGGCTAGAAAATTTTCAGAAGTCGCTGCCTTGGCCAGAGGACAAATACAAGTGCTTTGCTACAGGAACCTGTTCTGATGTTTGCTGGGGGTGTTCCTGATGTAGGGATTGAGTGGATTGAAGAGTCCGTGGTGGAGCCGAGGCACTGGGTGAATTTTGCAGCAGGGCTCCCACAGTTTGTGTGGGAGGGGAACACACCAGATGCTCCTCAAGGATCACTGGCAGACAAGTCTCTTCCTTAGTTTTCCAACAACCAAACTTGCCAGGATGACCTTTGAATTCATTTCTGTTTCTTCTGAGGGAATGATTGTGTTGTGTAGATCTGCTTTATGTTTATTTTAAATTAAAAGAAGAGACTGGAACAGGCTGTTTCTTATTAAATACTCCTGCAGTTAAATTCTGTTGGGTTTTTTCCTCCCGGGGAATGCATTTGTTTATAAAAAAAAGTATTCCCTTTCCTGTCATCATTTGGGGTTTTTTTTATGTACAGTGAACTGGTGTTGTTTGTGAAAAGGTTTTTTAGCCTAGTGCTCATGGCAGGTCCTGCTTTAGCTTGACTCTGATGTCTGGCTCAGAGTCAAGCCCCTGCTCACTCATCCAGGTTCTTCTTCCTCTCTAATGGGTTCGTTGCAAGTTAGAGCAGTGTTTCCATTTTTCGCAAAAGAGCTTTAGATCAAGCATTAGCCTTATTCTTTGGAGAAAAGTTAGAAATTTGGAGATGGCATTGTGTATTTCTTCAGAATATAAAAAATACATAATATATGTGAACCCTGTATCCCCACATTACCTGGTCGGAAATGGATGTAATTAAATAGTGCGTGTCAGATTCAGTGTCGTCTTGGTAAATGTTTTTCATAATCTCTCCGAATTGTCTCTTTTCATCATGGCAGTTAACAAATAAAATCAGAGGTGCTGGTGTTCTTGTCCACAGCGATTACTTGTGGAGTGCTGTGCAGTCAGACCCTGATGGAAAAGAGTGCCGCTCACTGTTAATGCTGTACCAGAAACTGGTCCTTAAAGGAGGTGACTAATTTACCTGCAAGCCATTTGTGTTCCGTTTGTCATGACAGTCCTGGCGGTGGCTGTTTCAGAAAGCAGTTGCTTCCTTAGGCAGCCAGCTATCAGCATTGACTCAGTGGCACCCACAAATTGACTGCTCAAGTCTCAAATAGGTGGCTGTTGTACAGACCAACGGTTGGACAAGATGGAAAAGTAGTTTTCGTGAGCAATGGTGCCTCTTGATGATTGAAATCTGAGCAAGTAGGAACAAGAAATAGCATCTTTGCTGGGTTTTAGCTGCATGTGCTAATTAGGCAAACAGCATCTCTTGGGGTCAGCAGAAATCTCTTGTTGTGATTGTAATAGACTCATTGTGCATGTAGACAAGATGGAAAATTGATCGAGTATACTTCAGCGGAAGTTAAACGAATGGAGCACTGTTCACTTTACAGCATTTTGAAGAATTCAGATATGAGGATTTTGCCTTTATCTATTGAAAATTTACTCTCAGATCTGGCTCGATGTTTCTGTGCGATATAGGCAAATTTTAATTTAATTGCCCTTAATATGAGGAGCAGTTACTTGAATTTATCCTTCAGCTTTAGTGATTGCCATTTCATAGATGTGCCTGGTGAGTCTTCAGAGTAGGTGGCAGGCAGTTGAGTTTCAGATGTAAGGTAAGGGAGCAGGAAGGTGCAGGGTCCCAGGGCCGTGCTGCGTTGATTACTGGGATTTTAGAGGACTCAGACTGACAGTATCTTTCTTTCCCTTGTCTGTCCGCTCCGTATCCCATTCACACCGCTCCTGTTCCTGATGTTTTGATCTCGCTGGGCCTCTATAATGGGGAATTCACCCTGCAGTGATGATGCAGTGGGCAATGGCCCTGTCCCAGCATTAAACTGGAAACCTGGGGCAAAGCTCTCTTGGGCCAGGGGGATAAAAGCTCTATGTTGCCTCCTTCCAGCCCATTCCCTGTGTGAGACAGTGATGGCGATTCATCCTCCACCATTAAGATAAGTACCTCATTCTTAGTGATAGTTCACTTTTCCTGTTGATTATAGAGGGAACCTCAACGTGATCTACACTAAACGCTATTAGATGGGTAAAGTTAGATGGGGAATTCTGCTTCCTGACAATTAGAAATAAACTTATAGCTTCTGGAACAGCAGCAGTAGCCTAAAGAAATCCCTGAACAAAACAAAAAAGTGGTATATACGTTTCACAGGACAGGCATGGACAGTAAAACCAGTGCACTGCCAGGACGTAACGTGGCTGGATGAACTGGGTGAGGAGTATCTGTGAGGCGAAGTGCCAGAATCCCAACACCCTTTGGATTCCTGTAAAGTACATGCTTTGGATTCCTGTAAAGTACATGCTTTTAAATTTCACTGGCATGTAATGTTTGGGGGGAGGAAAAAAAAAAAGTGATTAAAAAGAATCCTTAATGAACACGGTGCTGACATTAAAATCCCTGCTGTAGACAGCCCTTTTAACGAAAAATATTTCTGTTGGCTTCATTTGCATTAGTGAGGAGGGTTATTAAGCTTTGTGATCGTATCCTCCGCATCTTCAGAAAGGATTGAGGTACCGGCTGTGCAGGCAAAGCATAGGAGCAGATGTGCCTCCAGCTTAGGTCTCCAGGAGGCCATAGCACTAAGAAATCTCAGGGCCAGATCTTCTCTTAGCACAGATCGAGTATCAGTTGTTTTAACGAGCAGTCCCAAATTACAGGAGTGAGGATGTGTTCCTCAGCCTTTTGGGGCAGTGTGGAAGGTGGGTGCATCCCTCTGCTCAAAATTGTGAAGCAGGTGCCAGCGTTAGGTAGCAAAGAGGGAAGGGGAGAGCATTGATCTTTGGCTTTGCTGCCCACCTCTTCTGGGGTGGGGTATTTTCCCAGCTGGACCCATCATCTTGTAAAAGTGCAGTAGTGTCTCCGCATGCTGACCACTTAAAGAATGCAGATTAGGAAAGCTTTGGGGTTCGGACTTTTTCTTTTTGCCAGGTGACAAACTAGCTCTATTAATGTGATTTTTGAGGAAAGAAATACAAATTTGCCTGGCTTTCAAAAATAAAAGCCAAAATATGCTTAATTCAATCAAGATGCAATGACAAGTGGATGAGGTTTAGCAACACGTAGTATCTGTTAGGAACACTGGATGACAGACAATAGGAAACATCCCTCAAGTGCCTGAGTGACATTTTTATACAATGGAAGACAAGTACTTGGCAGTATCTTCACTTTAGCATGGCTCTGTATACACTGACACTTAAGCAAACAGTTCAATTAACCGTGGTTGCCCTTCATCTGTTGGAGCATTGTTACTGTTACTTCCTGTTTAGTTAATCTCGACATTCTGTTCCAGAATCCCAGACCAATTAGGCAGAGTATCAAAACATTTGGCTTTAAAGTAAATCAAAGCATGTGAAGTGGCTTTTTGTGCTAATTTTTGCTTCTGGGTCAGGCGGGTTTTTGCTGGGCTTTATGAATTTTGAGATATGCCTGAAATCACCAGCTGGGACTGTAGGCCAATGCAGTATCTATCAGACTGATGTGTCCCTTTAGGTACGTGCTGGAAACAGCAACCACGTTCTTAATCAAACTTAGACTAAACCAAGCCGAGGGAAGCAGCGGTCTTTTTGCATTTGGATTTTGCAGTGAACTTGAGGGTGTATTCAGAATCTCAGGGGAATGGGCAGAGATTTTAATTCCCTAACAGTGTCTGAAACAGTCAATCCTTGGAGCAAGTGGAGGTCAGGTGTCAAGACAGGCAGCTGCCGAGAGACAAGGAAGAGAAATAATAGGAGGGAAGGAAAAAAAAAAGCCACCATCAAAGTGAACTCATTCACCGTGTGAAGTTAAGTGAACTACATTACAACAGACATACTGTCTGGAGGAACTAATTGCTCATGTGGTTAGGTAAGTCAGGTCTACCTGAGACCTTCTCGACTCTGGAAGCTTTTAAATCATAGAACAGAACTTGCTAAAAGTAGAGAACTTCAAAATCATGAGCTTTACTTTGAGATAACTTTTTATTTTCTTCCTCTTTTCTTTCCCCCCACCCATCCTTGAAGGAGACATTACTGATTTAGAGCAGATTTCAGCAGCTTCTTGGCAATGCAGAAGACGGTTCCGTAGTCTCAAGCGATTATTGTGGAAGCCCTGATACCTTTTCTTTAAAAGTCCAGAACCACAGACATTTCATAGCATATTAAAAAAAAGATGATGATAGATGCATTGTGCGAGCTTTGAATCTACTCCATAAAGCATTTTCTTTGTCTTTAACACAGACATGACTCATTTCTTGTAATACAGCATTTGACATTTATGTTGGTGGCAATTAAAAATGGGCAAATCAGTTCAGGCAAAACCAGCAGGCTCGAAAATGTGTACTGAGTGGAGTGTGCTTCTCTTTCAATATTCAGAACAACAAAGTCTAGGTAGCTTTGGAGGGAGTAGGGAATGGGGCAAAAGAGGTGTTCATCCATACATGTACGTTAACTCAGTTTGGAAGTGGATGCCACACTCTTCACACCTATAGAATTCCTCCTAAATAAAAAAGCTCAAGTCGTGCAGTTGTGTGGGATTTCTGAAAGCATGGCACTTGTGATCATGTCATTTAAATTCACCTGACAGAATATATAAAGCTAGGAATCAAATTTCAGCATCAATGTCTGATTGGAATCCTTAGGATATAGCAAGAACTATTATTCTCAGACATTTCTAGTTATTCTGTGACAAAATAATGCTAAGTGCTCTTGTGAATGGCCGTTTGTTCTAATTTTCTGGTCCAAAGATAAGCTAGCTTTAAGAATAGCAGAATGAGAAAAATAGAAATAATACAGCAAAATGTAGAACATCTGAGGCTTAAGGAAATGATTTGGCATTACAACACTGGTATGGACTAAGTTTCATTTCTTGACAGGTCTTTATATGTATAGGCTGAGCATGAAAATTCCAATAAACTCTCCCATACTTGTTTTTACTCTTTGACATGAGGAAAGCATTTCGGTTCTTTGAGATCAGTGAGTATATCAGAATTATGCCCAGTTCCATTCAAAAGGGATAGTGCACGAAGGGGCATTTTGCTGTGATTTCGAGGGGAAAATAGGATAATTGATACGAGAATTTTGGAGATCATTCCCATTCCTTACACTGATATATACAGTACGTTGCTTTTAAACAAAGCTTTTCAGGAAGTTGCAGGTTCTTAATTTTCAAGAAGCTACATTTATTCATATAAGGGATATTTTCAGTGAGTACTCAGATGTTTACATAGCAACATCTTGAAGTATTTGAAAAGAGTGACCAGCTTTTCCATTATATGTCTCTTGGGTTAGTTAGGCATCCCAGGAACACAAGGAGCACATAGATTTTATTTCCTTTTCAGCTCACAGAAGACTATGCAGACTTTGAACGGTGCAATTAAAATTACAAGCAAAAATTAATAAATACACTTAAAAATTTTCTGGTTTTCAGTACATAGAGGCTATGGAGATAATGGAAACTTTGTTGTACAATTGTAAAAGCTACTCAAGCAGTTGTGCTACTCATCTGTGTGAAGAGAAACAAAACAAACTCGAGTTTCGCTGTGCCAAAATCCGTAACTGAATAAGGAAGATAGAAATACTGTTTTTAAGGTTCCTCCTAGAAAACACAATGTGTGATTTCCTTTTAACATTGAACATCTCTAGACACAGGTTGAGTGGATGATTTGGTGGCTGTTCACTCTGTAAATAGTCCTTTTACTGAAGCGATCAAGTTCTCTTGACATGAAATTGAGAGACAATACGAATACCATGAGATGGTTTTTCATAGTGCGAGTAAATATATTTCATATATGAATCTTGATGCCTTCTACCTAACCTTGACAGCACATTAAAATTCTGTTAAAATTAACTTATACTGAAGCACATCACTTGTCTCAAAGAAGCATTAACATTTGGGATTTTATGTCTATTTTTATTAGTGAGGTAGTGAATTGATATCCAGAGTAGATATCCAATCAATATTATGATTCAGCCATTAATGCTAATGTATTTTCATATCATATGTTGTGACCTAATCCTAAAGGCCGAGAGGAAACAGGACAGGAAATATGAATAAAAGATTCAAAGCTGAAAAGCATATATATGATACACATAGACCATGCTTCATCTAAATGGAAAGAAAGCAGAACAAAAGGAAGCTAATAGATTGCATCCAGTCTTCCAAAAACCAAGGAAACATAGTCAGTCAGGGGGTCATTAACATTCAAATAGAGCAGGCAGAACTTTGTTTCTTTTTTATGACGAGATAACATACGTACAAGAAATAGGGATTTTTTTTTTTTATTTTTTTTTTTTTTTTTAGTTTTCCTATTCAGGGATGAAAAGTTTCCTGAAGCACTAGGGAATTTAGGTGTTTCTAAGTCCGGTATCCACAGACTCAGCAAAAGAAGTAGGTGGGGCAATTCCCTTTCCTCATTCCATGCATCAGCAGACTTTCATCAGCAGGTGCTTAATGGTGCTATGTACTCTTAATTATTGATCTTACCCTTTAAGTAATAAGACATGTGGAAGTGGGCACTATTATCTAGTAATTGACCATATTGGAGGGTTGACAAGATGCTAGGAGTGTTTAACATGCAGATACGATCAATTTTAAGATAATGCTTTTGGCTGTAATGAGCTGGCATAAGTAGGAAACGTGCTCTTAAGGTATTTGTCAGGCAGGGATGCTAGGACAGAACCAGGAGAGTTTTTCTGTGGATAGCCTCAGGATAAACGTCAGTTCACAGGGACTGGATATCTAAATAAGGTGGCATGGTGAGAGTGGTAGAATTCCCATAAGTGATATAAAATAATTAGCTTAAAACAGTGTGAATAAAGAAAATGCATGTTCCTGGTTTTGTAGCTTTTGCGATTAAGTTACTTTTCAGAAGCTAGTATTTCTTCTGGAAAGGAAAGTGAAAGAAGAGCATCTTGTTATCAGAAGACGGGTAAGAAGGGTGCCAAGCTCTTAAAAAGGAAAAGAAAACTCCTCATTCAAATAAGCAAATATGAAAATAATGCATAGCTTTACCTGGGAGTATTTCTGAGTGCTGGAACCCCTTGCCAGAGCACTGCCAGTTTTGTAAGAGCTTCTCAGACATGTAATTAGTTATTAGTGCCTTGAGAACTGCTATTGTTTGGATTTAAGGTCTTGAATTTTAGATTATCTCACATAGGATCAAGAAGAGCCAGAGATGACAGTTATGATCAACACTGTCACCTGCCAGAATGGAAGTGAATTAGGGAAAACAAGGAACATCAATAGAAAAACTCCAATTCAGGTACACAGAAAACTGTTTTCAGGGAACTGTCGGTTTGGATGCCATGTCCTAATTCCCTTCATTTTCTCAATGCCTTTCAGAAAGAGAAACTACTAAGGGAATGCTGGTAGAAGTAAAGCCCTGCTTCCTGGGCCTGAAATGAGAATACCTCCAGCTGTCTGACCAGCAAAGAATTTGCAATTGTAGCATGGCTTGAATCAGTAAAAATGAATCCTGTTAGGCGTTTCTATTCCTCTCTGACATACACATTCTACAGATGAGGACTTGGGAGTGTTCAGAGGTTATTCCTAATGTTCAGGTTTATTTTGCTTTGACAAGGAGTTTCACTGTATCTTCAAAGTGATTTAATCTATAGAAAGTTATCATGTACGACTTTTAAGATGTGAGAATTGGGAGATAAAAAACATATTAAGGCAATGTATTTTCATGAGTTTATATATAAAAGTTACAGTGTTTTGCTTATATTGGCTTTCTTCTTGTAATATGTGAACCAAAAAAAATGGCTCTTGCTTTGCTTCTCATTTCCCATTTTATACAGAACATTTGGAATAAAACTACTCTGCTGTTTTCAGTTAGCACTCACAGGCATAAAGACAGCTTCTGAACAGAGCAATCTATTCTTTCTTGAAGCTCATCTGTTGCTTTGCTTCAGGTCCTGAGCACAGAGATGCACGTGGCTGTAAACTCCAAACTCAGATTCTCCACGCACTCCCCCCCAAGCTGGGCATCGCCACTGGTCCTCTCTCTGTAACTGTGGATAGAGCTGTCGGGAGAGGCTCCGTTGTTTCATCTTGGAGGCAATACATTGTTTAAAACTCTGTTTGAGGTTAGAAATGGGATATAAAAATGTAATAATTATTTTTCCCAAGTGGAAAATTTCAAATGCTCCAACTAGAAATCTTCCAAATGGAAAACTGCAGTGTTGCAGCAGGTTGCAACAAAACATCAGCTATTCTAAAAAAAAATTAAAATAATTTTTTCTTCTTTCGTCACTCTGTCAGAAAGTAGGACAGTATCACTTTAACGGTCATTTTCCCATGGCCAGCATTCTTTGGAATAGATGTGTTGGTGGACTCATTCATCTTGGATTACTCTTGTGAGGGAGGAGAACGTAGACTTGGTCTCCGTTCTGCTGCTTCGTGTTTTGGAAGCCCTACACGTGTGGTCGGGGAGGATCCCAAGTTGATGCTACTGTCTCTGCTATGTGGGATCCTTTCTGCCTGCAGGAAGTACGTCCTTTCTGCTTTTCCCCAGGAATCTGGCTGTAATTAAGCTGTGATTTAGGGTGACTTGAGAATGCCAGATCAAATTGCTGTGGTGGGGTGTGTATTATCAATGTGGTGACTGACTAGATAGATTAGTTGAGATTCTGGTGGTCATGGAAGAAGAACCTTTTAACGGTTTCACCTTTCTTAAAGAGGAGGCAGAGAGAAAAAGCAGGTAACAGTAATGATTACTTCTCTCTTACTGCATTCAGTCTAACTATGTGTATGGATGAGTCATGCCACCTTTATCCCCACTCTGCAGATAAGGGAAACGGCTTGATTACAGTCGTTCATCAATCAAGTAGCATGGGTAAGAATGAAATCAAGATGTTTCTGGTTCCTGGTTTAGGATTTTAGCTAGATATGCCTTAAATTTCCCTAGTCAAATACTGATTTTATGTCACTAATACTTTCATTTTTTGAGGTTTACCTAATGTTTTTGACTGCAAGTTCAAAATCTGACTTCATGGTGCTCTTGTAATTAACCCATGAAGATTAAAATTAGTGTCATTATCACTGTAAAAACTAATTGGTGCCTGGCTTATTCAGTAGTCCAGCAGGAAGCAATTTATACAGATGTCCAGTCTTGCTACGCTTAGGCGCGTGCTGGGTAATCCTAAAATGTTTTTACTGGAAGGGTTTTATTTTTCTGTAGCAATCATATATACTGTATTCTTATTTTTGTGAGAAATTAGTGGTTTCATTTAAGAAATATAATCTGCCATCTGAATTGCTGTCATTTAGCTGTAAAATTTCAATAACTGGTGTCTGCAGAAGGGGAAGGCTCCCCCTTACCCTGTTTTCCACTGTACAAACTTAGTATGAACCTGTTAGCAACTAAGACACTGAGTGCCTGTAGTGCACTGGGACACCCAGGGGATTAATCTGCTGGATATGGACTGGTTTGTCCTCTGAGGAACACTGCATTAACAGAAAAAGAAGAAGAAAGAAAGAAAAAGTGTCTGCTGATGAAAGTAGCTGTCAAATTAGCAGGTCTGGAAGTTGTGTGCATTGTTATGAGCTGCTCAAGTTCACACCAGAGCGACCCAACCCCATCCGTCTTTCTCAGTTTACATTTTAATTGGCTTGTAGTTAAGTTTTTTAAACACTGTGAGACTGCTGACATACACTGTAATATCATGTGAATAATTTATAGGAGCTGTTCGAGATGAGCTTTTTTTTTACCTCTTTTTTTTTTTTCTTTGAGTATTGGATGAAAGAATAGAGTGAATTGGAGGGGTAAGAGCAAAGGAGAGGAGCAACAGCAATCCAGCAGCATGTTACTTGCTGGGTGTTTAATGCTTTTGCATCTGACTGCATTTGGGATTTCGCAGTGGTTTGTACACAATGCAATCTTATTAATAACTGTTCTGTCAGGAGAGCACCCAATTAAATTGAATTGGGTTTATGGTTCCCTTTACATTTCTTAAAATGTATGGATATAAATCCTCCAATGTGAGGGCTGGCTAACAAGGACTGTGGGAGTTGGGGTTCATTTGGGTTTACTCCTTTTTGTCTCTTTTTAGGAGCTGTTTGTTTGCAACTGTCTGGCACTGTGGCAGGGCTTTACCTAGAGGCTGCAAGGGGCAGACGGGCTCCCAGAAAGAACTCCCAGCCTGTTTGGAGACTGGGAAACAGGAAGTGCTGGTCATGTAATTAAGACTTAAGGGAGCATCCTGTTGCTTTCTTTGGGAACTCAAAGTTTGCTGGGGCATCTTAAATGCAATGGGAATACATTCTGGTTTACTTAAATTGTCATGAGCTGCTATTTAAAGAAAAAAGAAAGTATTCTGTTGGATAGCTTCTGCTCCAGTGATCTAATTTATAGAGAACATGGTCAGCTGGTAATGTCTTGGGAGCATACGGGAAAGAAACAAAAGTTTAGCTCCGGTTCCTTCCCTGCTCCTCCTCCCAGCTCACAGGGCAGGACTTACTGCTGGCGTTCTCAGAAGTCAATTATTTCACCATCCTGGCCTCGTGCACCTGTGGGTTGCAGTGCTCTGTCTGCCTGCTGAGGGTGACGTTTAGATTCTGATCATCTCCTGCTGCAGGATGGTAGCAAAAAATACACAGTTTAGCTTAAAAATGAGCAGAGCACGGTGCAGGGTTGTGAACACTGACTTGGATGGAGACTCCATGTCAGAAGTTAGACCATGATGTTTGATTTCATTCTACTTTGTTTTAGTCTCTGGGGATCATTTTAGCTCTTCAGATGTGACTTCTGTGCACACAGAACACAGCTTGTGATTCTGCATTATTGTGTATGTATTCCAGTTAGGGACACCATAGTTATAACAGATTTAAACTGTTGAGATACTGTTGAAATGGATTTTGACCCAGAGGTGAAAGAAGTACTTGACATTTAAAATGTGCAGCCATTGTCCTTATGGGAAATGCGTGAAGACTTGCACTTTGGTAGCTCTTAGCTTCTGGTAACTGCCAGAAATCTTGGAGAACAAGGCTTGTACATGGAGTTCTGCTCATTGACACTCTGGACTTTCTTTTTTCCCCTAGTATTTTGCTTTAGCATTTGCACAACATCTTATTCTGATATGTTCTGCTTGTTTGAAAATTCTTTTGTCTACTCTGCGAGACAACAAATCAGCTCATACAAAAGCTTCGTGTTACATTGTGCACCTGACTATGAAGATCAGAGATTTGGGGGAATCTCAGTATGTTCATGTTACCTGCAATGCATGTACCATTTTAAAAATAAAGGCAACAGGGCTCAGGCAAAGTTGCATAATTCAGTGCTCAGGAAAGCCAGATGCAGAAGTTCAGTGACCACAAAGCTCCTGCCTGCGAATCTGAGGGAAGAGATCCAAGTAATAAAAGCCTAAATCCGTAGAGATGTACCATTTCAGGTCTGTGAGCTTTACCTTGATAAGAATGCCCAAAGCTTAACCCTCCATTCTTAACATGTCCTGCAGTGCCTCGTTTTTACAGCATATGCTGTGTGACATCCACATTAATCTGAGAGCCCTGTAGTACCAAAGCACAGCAGGACGAGTTAAGGACAGGCTGTTGGCCTTTTATTTTTCTGCTTTTGTTGCTGTGTGTCGTGGATAAAGGTGACCTGCAAGGGAGGAGGGGGGAGGAAGAAAAAAAAAAAGCGGTCTGCTTATGTCCCATTTGCTTCGTTAGGTTGTACAAAACATTTTGAAAGGTTGTTTATTTAGTTCTTGGCTTTTTTTTTTTTTTTCAGAACTATCAGATCCAGGCTTCTCTGGTTTTCCTAGGAGACACAGTAGAAAACTGGAGAGCTCTTGGGATTAAAAGTCTAAAGCTCAGGCAGTTGAAAAGGGAAGAGGATTTTAGCTATAATATTTTTAACCTTTTGTTCTTTGTTTCTGTTTGTTAGTACCAGCTCAGCACCACTCGTGCTTAATGTCTTTCACATTCTGGTTCTTTGGTTAAGATATGAAGATCTCTCATTCCCACTCTCTGATCCTCCAGAGGACTCCAGCAAATACACATTTTAAACAAACACCCTCCTCAGCCACCACATATATCTGCCAGCCCCTGGTCTTTTTTCAGATACACACACACACAAGACATCTCTTTTCATTATTTATTGCATATGTTTTGTTTCTATCCCTAAATTCCTTGAGGGCAGTCACCTTAAACTCCACTTGTCTTATTTCTCCTAAAAGAAAAATCAGAAAATCGCATCTACTTCTTTCAAAAATAAAGTGCAATTAAATTTCTTTCATATATATTGAATGCAATGAGATGGTCTGACCAAGAAATTTTAGAACAGGCAAAAATTATTTCTTCCTTTTTTTTTTTAATTGAAGAGTTAGTTTTGCACTACTTATTTTTTTATAGCTTTTGTTTTGTTAGTTGAGTTCTAATCCTGAAGCTTAATACAGATAAAACAATAGGAAGAGGAATTAATAATTGATCTTAATCATCTCCTTGGAGCTGCTGAACTCTCCTTCAATTAATTTGAGGCATTATGAGAGCTCTTGTCGAATGAAGGGGGCAAGCCCGTGTATTAATAGCCTGTAGAGCTTTGGCATATATGACAGTACTGTGGGGACGCTCACTTTATATCCCTGCTCGTGTTCCTTTTACAAGGAGTGACTTCAGGAAACGTGGTTAAATCAACTGAGAGGCCTTTTAGTGTCTGTTGGTGTTGGGAGAGGTCACAGCAGATACTTTCTCATCCCTGAAAACTGAAAAGCTGGATTGTGATTGTAAATAATCAGATCCTCTGATCTTCTCTAAGGGCGTCTAAACATATGAATTTTGACAGACCTGTAAAAGCAGATGAAGAGTTCCAGAGTTGAATGCGTTGTGCATTAAAGATACATGAACTGCGAAATTTATGAAGCTTGATTACATCTTTAGCCAAGCCTAGTATGACAACACTATTGGTAATTTCTGTTCTGAAATACAAAGATGGGTCCAAGTACTTAACGTAACCCCCCAATCTAGTAGCTGTTCTGGCTCCTTTTGTGTGTCTCCACTTGCTACTGGTGCGGGTGGCAGGCTACAGACGTTGGTCCTTGCTCTGTCAGATCTGAGCAGAGCGTCCAGAAACTAAGTCAAATGACAAAGGGATTTGAATCAGATCAGATAAGTACTTGGAATCAGATTGGAGTGTGTGAAAATAAAATCACTGCCTCCTGAGCAACCTGGAGATTGTCCCTTCTGGAACTGAAATAGGGTAACTGTGAGATCATCTCGCGTCCGTCCCAGGAATAAGCCAGGATCAACTGTCGCTATCAATAGACCAGTAAAACCACTAACGGGAAAGCAAAACTCTTCTTTCTCCAGGGCTTCTCAAGATTTTTCTTTCCTATGATTCCGGATCTTTTCTATGATTCTTGACTGTATTGCGTTTCTTCTTTCAAAAAATGTTTACTTTAAAATAGCAACAAATTTTGGCAAATAGGAAGTTAACCAAAATCACCATAACCACGTTTATAGACAGTGTTTCTACAGTTTGTTTAATGGTGGGCTTTGACCCCCTGACCACACAAATTAACAAATCTCAGTGCTGGGTACACGCTTTGTTTGCCCCACAAAGTCTTTTGTCAGTGAGGAGCACCGCTGCTGTACTCTGCCTTGGGCTCTCCGGCAGGTCCAGACTTGACTGGTTTTTCACCATCCTTACGTTACTGGTTTCATTACAGTGTTAATATCTAAGCACCAAATCTGTGGGCTTTGTCTGCTGGCAGAGTGTAGGTTATGGAAATACTTTCAAGCTAACGTTTTCCCCTCTCTCTTTGCTATTCCTGGTTCTGCTGTGAAATGTATCAAAAAGCGTTTTCTTGGAGAGAAGCATGATAAGGGAACCACTTGAGTTATTCTGGCAAAACAGAACAGCCGCTATCGACACGTTGTGAACACCAGTTGTGCTAATTCATTTCGGGAGAAAGCGTATGTTACAGCCTCTCGAGGCTGGGCCTTTCCTTTGAGACGGGCACCTTCCCAGTCAGCCCCATCTTTGTCTTTCTGTCTCGTCCAAGAACGCCTCTCTGAGAGCTGCTGTTCATGTGTGGTATCAGAAGGTGGTTTAATGGTAAACCAAAACACACACAGATTTTAAAGCTTGTCTCCCGCTCATAACAGTATTTCTCTGCTGCTTGTGACTGATGCAATGAATTTTATGTCTTTACCGTGGGAGTGTCAGGACAGTTTTAATTACTGTCAGTTACTTTCAGTTCTGGGCTGATCGTTTATAACAGGATTTTGAAGTGACTAATACTAGGTGCCTTTCTCTATTAGCAGCATTTTCTTTCTCTGGCCTTTTCAACAGAGGTGTCAAATTCTGTTTTACCCAGCTGTTGGCCAAGTTTGGATGGTCTGGGACTTAGGACAAGTGCACACATGTTCAGATGCTTCTCCCAAATATCATCCAAGTCTCTTAGGCCTGACAGATGGTTTGGCAGGACTGATTACACTTCCTGGTTTTGTCACAGATTAGCAGTGTCCATAAGTCTTTAACATGTGAGAGCTGTTCAGGAACTGATGGGGAGTGAGCTCATTTCAGTTTATCGCATACTAAACAAGACGCTCCGATGAAGAAACCATCAGAATTGCTGTTTTCATGTAATTTAAAAAGCCCAAACCTTGCTATCAAAGGGTAGTCTGTCCAGCTCAGTGCACAGGCAGGTTGTTCAAGGAGAGCTTTTATAGTCATGATCCACGAGGTATCGCCTCCCAAGGTCATGTTCTCTTGCCTTTGTTGTGGCTGATCTTTTAAGATTTCTCAAGATTGTTTCTGTGTGTCAGTGGATGTCTATTAATGAGCTGTCTTTGAAAATCTCTACTTACATGAATAATGAGAATATCCACACGTATTAAGTAGTACATAATTGTATATGTACTCTTCAGCGGTAAAGTACTGAGAACAGAAAAACACAAACCCACCCAGGCTGTGGAAAATTTCTTGCTGCTAGGGTAGTAAAATGCCATCCCCATTGGTTGTAAGAAATTGGACTATGCAGGCTGGTACCACGTCTCGATTGCCGTTCCCTTATGTACATGTTCATAGCTTTGCTGCTGTGACAAATTTTTAGACATCTGTATAGATAGGAAACAAATGAATAAAACTGCGAATGAACTTTCAAATGTTTGAGTATCAAAACCCAGCAATATTTAAAACTTCTGATAGTATTACTTTCTTGAGTTGTGAGTGTCCCACTGTATAAGTCGCGTCAGGAAGAAGAGCTGTAGGAGATATGTAGGTGTCCATATTGGCCATACTTTCATGAAACTTACTCCCTTTTTTCACTCGAAGGGATATCGATACCTGTTCATTAGTTTGGATTAATTTTCTAAAATAACTGAGTGTAGTCAGTAAGTAGTGAAAATTCAGAAGAATCTATTCAATAGGAGATTTGGCACAGCAAAAGCCTGGTGCTGCGTGGATGAATGGCAATAATTGTTTTGCTGAATTGTGATAAACAAAGTGCAATTCTGAAGCAGTGAAGCTCTTGTTCCAAGTGATATTGGTGTGAAGGAAAAAGTAATTTAACACTAAGACTTCACCGCAGCACAGTGGTAAAAAACGCCCCAAATTCTACTGTTCTTTGAAAGTGTTATTTTCGGTGAAACAGAAGCATTGCATGCATTTAGTGCAAAACTATTAATTACGCTGTTTAACATGACCTGCAGAGAGCTTTCTCACCAGATGGGATGAAGCTCATCCTTTTCCATTTGTTATGTGTGTTGAGAGTTGGGAACTACCGGGCTTCTCTGAGGTATCGCTGCACAGGCCGTAGGCGCAGGCGGCAATAATGCATGAGTGAGCAAGAAACTCATCTGCATTCAACCTGCTGGTATTTCCAGAGGTGCCGTCAAAATCGCAACACCTCCCGTTCTCAGGAAGGATGTGTCCTGGTTCCTTGCCCTGCTAATTCTTGTCTGTGATGAGAAAACTACGGGTGGTACAGAGCGATCGTGTCGATCAATTCAGGAAGAAATGGGAGTCACGGTGTGAGCTCCTGTGGCAGGCAGAGAGCAGCCTCCCGTGTACTAGCCTGAACTGTGGTCTCCACCGACGTTCAGGAGAGCCTCCTGCTGCACTTACAAATAAATAAATAAGGATATTTTCATTTTCTCTCTCTCTTCTTGGCTTGCAACAGGAGCTCGTGAATCAATCGTCAACAAGCCGTCTTCTCAGCCAATTGTGGTAATGATGTATGTGATTAACAGGCTGTGATTCTTCCCCTTCTTTCTTTTTCACACTCCTCCCTCCCCTTTATCCTTTCTTTTTTTGGTAAAAATGTAAGAGGGAGGGAGATTCTTGTCACAGCAAGCAAAGATGGGGGGAGCGGGGGGCTGTTGTGTGGCACGTCCCACCCCCCCAGGCGAGCACATGAGCGCATCTCCCTGCCCTGCCATGTGCTGGGTGGGAGGAAGTTTTTCCTCACCGGGCGGCACACAGCTCTGCCTGAGGGATTGAGAACATATTGCTTGGCAGGTGGGGCCCACTCAGACGCATTTAGTGTTATTTCAGCACTGACAGCAAACATACATCACACGGGCCTGTAATGCCAGCATGCTCCGTAGTAACCTGATCAAAAGGATTGTAACCTAGAAGCAGAATGCTCAGCCGTAATAAAGTATTTTGACCCAATAAGTGGTCCATGGGACATCAGGGCAGTGCCTTGCTGTCCGGAGAGGCTGGCCCTTCGCTGGTGGGTCTCCTCGGAAGCTGCTTTGAGTGTGAACCCTAATGATGCCTTTCCTTCCAACCCACCGGCTTTTTGTACTCTACAGAAGGCATGGCAAATCAGACTGAGACATGAAAACACCAGATTTTTGAGGTTGCTCTGCAAATGCAAGCTTTTGAGTTTTCAGTTATTTTACCTAATTTTTTATTAGAAGTTTGTATAGTTTGTCTGCTAGCTGGAAAGGCATATATAGTCCTTTACAGGAAATACTGTGGTCCAGATACACTAGGTCTTAGTATCAAAATGGTGAGTTCCACAATTGCTTGTTCCTGTGTTCAAAAGATTTTCCTTTGGTCAAGAATGTGCTTATGGTGCTGTCTGCTTTGTTTCAGCTGAGATACAATCATTGTAGGGTTTATTCTGTTAGGGGTATTTTTGTTTCATTTTAAAAACTCAGCCAAGTAGCAGGTTTACCAGGAGCCTGATCACAGTCCACAACGGCCTTATGCAAGCCATAAAGTGTAAGTGGAGTGAGGAGGAAAGGTGTAAAGAAGTAATACATGATAATTTTGCACAACATCCTGCTAACAAACTTCTTTTTAAATATGGAGATTTCAAAAAGTAAAGGTTACAAAGTTAAAGATCCTGCCTGGGTTCAGGTAGGTGTTCTACATCCTCTATTCTGACTATACTAGATGCTGTAAGTGAGAATGAATGTCCTGCTTTAAGAATAAGGGAAGCTGGGGAAGACTAGAAAAGAAGCATCTGGGGAGGCTCGGTAGGATATACAAGCACCTAGTCCTTTCCAGGTCGTACAGCTGCACAAGAGTGGTTTTAGTCTGGGCAAAGCAGCAAGCGTCGATGTAGGGCTGGAGTAATCCAGATGTGGAAAGGTCCTTGAAAGAGGTAGGAACAAGTGATTTTCTACCCAAGGATCACATTC
Organism: Apaloderma vittatum; assembly: GCF_000703405.1. Classification (NCBI taxonomy): domain Eukaryota; kingdom Metazoa; phylum Chordata; class Aves; order Trogoniformes; family Trogonidae; genus Apaloderma; species Apaloderma vittatum. Next base: position 204,938 of record NW_009714386.1, read on the forward strand.
CATTTGTTCGTGTCAGAGATTAAAATCTGACCTCTGTCGGTTTGCGTGTTTGTTGTCTTCCGAGACCTACAGTAGCTGCAGTAAAAGAACTGCACAGATTAATTCTCAGCAGAGACTTTCTAAGACTTAGTTCCTCAGTACATTGATTTCTTTATCTACAAATGTATTATAGGTAGTAGCTAGCAGTAGAAGTCAGTTTGGGCAATGCTTTTCTGTACAACACAAATGCAAACCAGTGGTGACTGTTTGATAGCATGTTTTGTACCCCTGTAAGAACTACCAGAATGGCAATAAGATGGAGCACCTGAGAAAATCCAAGTGCTCAATGGGAATGGAAAATTTTATCTTCAAATTTGTCCAGTGGTGTTATTGTGTGATGGGATTTACATGGGTAAAAACTCTCATGAGGAAAGATTGAGAAATGTCTCTGCTTTCTGTTTGGTGTTTTGAATTGGCAACCGAGCGAGAATTAAATAATGGGAAAAGCTCCAGCTGCCTCAGCGAACATGTGGGGAGCTTCCTGTGGTCGCTCCGAGAGTCTGTTTGATTTCATTGACGTAAGGAAGCAGAGTAGATGAAGCCTTGGTAACTCCCCAAGATGGATGAAACGCGTCAGGACACGAGCAGACAGACTTTTTTGTCATCCTCAAGCCTAATTTTAAGCTTGTGGTTACCTCAGGAGACTGATATTTCCTGCAGTCTGTACCGCAGCTCATTTGTATGTGTGTGTTTGTGTTGTAGAAGCAATTGATTCTGTGAGCAATTGCCTTCTGGAGCCAAAAGACACGATATGCCAGGGTCAGAGCTGGCTCAGTTCCGTTCCTGCCTGAGCACAGCTATGGCAGACACCTTGTTTTGTTCTTCCCTTGCTATGTTTTTCAGGTGTTCACCCCTGAAAAGAAACGCAGTAAGTCAGACCGAGTTTACGCTGTGAGGGGGAGGCACGTTCCCTCCTGCCCCGTTTAACTTTGCGTGGAAAGTGTCGTAGGAAACAGTGCTCCACTTTGCTGAGGTTTCTCCAGACAGGAGCTGGAAGGGCTCAGCAACAAGCTTGATTAAGCTGACCTATAAATCCGGCTGATTTCCCGTTGACTGTGTCCCGTTGGCAGAGCCGACGCCACGTTATGGGTGCACCTGGTGCATTCAGCGGAGCCGCAGGTGTCTCCCACAACATGCACCCGTCCCATTTGGCAGCAGTCGATGGCTAGGAGTTTATTAGCTCACTTCTCACCTGTAAAACCTCCTAGAACAACGCCAGCCTGGTGTTTCAGTGCCTCTACAGAATCAGGCTCTGCTAGTGTGAGTGCTTGGAAAAGCTCGTCAGACCTGTCTGCAGCTGGAGTAAAATGCTCGTTTGTTTGTTTCTTTGTTTCTGCAGATTCAGAGGCTCTGTGAGGAGCTGTCGTTTTGCTTGCAGAATGATACTAATTTAAAAATAGGAAGTCTGCTGAAGTATTAATTATACCAGATGTGGCTGTTACATGTTTTCTCTACCTGTCATGTACAATAGCGATGAATGTTATTTTCCCAAATGCTATGCTGAGACGGGAAGAGAACTGTGAAAGAATCAAGATTTCTTGCTTTGCAGTATTGTCATAAACTGGATTTCCGTGGCCAGAGATGGTGAGTTTGTTGTTTTGAAAGAGCATCACTTAATCAGTGCTGTACAACCATATTGCAACTCATTTTCCTCGCTTTGCTAAAACAAATTGTGCTACAAGCATAGAGAATCATGAAACCTAAGTGCCTCAGATTTGTGTCCTGCGTCCCACAGCCGTGTTCTCTTCCCCTGTCCATGGCACGTATCGTGTACTTCTGGCTCTGTTGTATGTTCCTTCTCTGGCCAAGCAAACAATGTATCCTGTGTTTTACTATTAACTGGTTGGTCAGTCTCCTAAAAAGGCTGAGCTGTAGCTTTCTTTCCTGTACTGGAGTTACTAATTTGCATAAAACGTCTCATAACTCAATGTTTCTTAGATTTCTTATCAAATTCAATTGAAAGGAAACAAGGGGTTTGAAAATTGTGAGGACTGGGTGGACTGACAGCCTGTTTGCATAAAACGGGTTTTCATAGAAAGCCAGGCAAAAATTAAATAAAATTACACGTCTCAGTAGTGTAATTTGTGCCATGCAGATATAAGATAACAAAGGCATGAGCTTCCACTTTATCCCCAAAGAATTGGTGCAAAAATTACCTTTTCAGGTTAATAGTATTTCACAGATGCTTTGTAGGCTGCCTGAGTGACTATACAAGGCACAGGACCATGGATAATCAAGCTTTTTGTCCTCTTATGCTCCTCAGTGGTACCCACCAGTTGTCAGTGCTGTCTAATATTTTTTATACAGGAAAATCTGATAAAGTGGTATTAAAAGGGAAACGCTAGTGGTGTGCATGGCTTTTACATCCAAACAAAGGGTGCGGAAAATAAAACTCAGAACGTGTATGATGCAGGGATGATTCTTTTCCTGGTTTTCTCAAAGTAAGATCACGTAACCGTTCCGAAGTGTAAAAATGCCGTGTTCAATTTTATCTGCCTAAGTAATCATTTGTACTGCACATGGGGGCAATTTATAACTCCATGGCAAACATCAGGAATGAACTTTGAACCCTTGTTCCTGAAGAGCAGGGGCTTGGATAGCAGAAGTTTTCAGATTTTTTTCGGCAGATGGACTCCCTTAAGCTTTTATCAATAGAATTAGGGACTCCGATAGGGTAAAAGAAACCAAGGCCATTTTTTACAGCCCCTCGTACGAGGAGCACGTGAATCCCTTGGGTTCACAGACCGCAGATTGGAAAGCACTGAGCTAAAAAAAACATTCTGTTAGCAGTTAGCGGGATGGGAAATATGACTTACAGCTCGGCGATTCTAATCCCAGCCATTTGTGGGGAGGGGAGGGCCCGCACATGTGCGCACACATACACGCATTATGCATTATTGGGGGGGCTGGGGTTAATTTAAAAACACTGTTTCTTAGGCTTAATTGAGATTTCTTGGAGGCTTGTTTTTTCACATGTAAGGGATCATTACCAGGAAATCATAGTTTACAGTGTTTATCTAGTGAGTTATGAAAATACCAGATAATAAGACTAATGACTCAACACAGCATTTTCCAAGTTGTGAAGCAATCTTTGGATTTTCCAAGATTATTATTATATTAGTTGCACTTTTTAGTCTATCAGAAAAGAAATAAATAAAAGGCCTGTATTTTCCCATTAACATTCGGAGAACATCTGTTGCGTATTGTAAATAACATACTTAGAAAGCAGACTGATAATAACTACTCAGACTATTTTCCTGTTCTGGCTATAGCGTTCAGCGCCATACAGTATGTTCTACACTGCACTCTTTATTTAGCCCAGAATAAAATGCAATTCTTCTAATAGTATTAGTCAATTGCATGTGAAATAATCCAAATAGTTTGCAAAAAAACTAACTCTAAAAAATGAAGAACGCTAATGACAGACCAGAGTACAGAGATATAAATCGATATAGCTCTGCATTGGGAAGCACGTGCAACGCTGCGATTGTGTTGTGGTTGAAGCGGTTACAACAGGGAGGGATGAAAGAGTTTTGAAAATTACTTTTCCTCTGACTGACTCTCAAAATGCATACCACCCCTAGAATAAACTACTTCTGAATGCTAATCAGCCTAATAGGAAAATAACCCCATAGAGTTCTCCTTTGAAATTCCACCCCTAAAACGCTGCACTTTGTCCTCAGTTTTATAAGATTGAAGGTGTAGATTAGAATTTTTCTGCTTCCTGGGAGGTTGTAGTCCACAATTAACTTGGAAGTGCTTTGAAGATGAACTTTTGCTAACATTACCTCCTTTAACTGCTAAAATAAATGTGGTCTTATTGCAGTAAGAAAAGTAGCATGGTGAATACAGAACAACTTCACAATCTTCACATTTATGTCAATCCAAAATTGTCCTAATTATTAGAAGAATAAGGCTTCAAGCTACTGGAAGTTTTCAGCAAGGTAGGGTGTGCACTTGATGTACATTGAAAGAAGCTGTTTCCCGGGAGCCAAGAATCAATAGCTCTTTGACTGATCGGGGGTGCCTGCTGCAAGTAGAAGCCTGTTTTGGTAGTGGTCTCCTCCACACTGAAGTCACCAAAGACAGACAGAATTGTGTCTGTCGGTACATACGAGTGCAGCCAATCTCTTTCCTTCCCAGTGGAGGAAGGATAGTTATAAAAGGATAACTTTGTCTTTTCTTACTGTACAGTAAAATCACCTGAGTTTCTGGGCGTGTAAATCACACCCAGCTTTTGCAGATGTAGTTTGCTTTACTTCTGCTTCATCCTTTCTGTATTTAATTATTTCTCTTTCCCCGTCTGTGGCATTTGGCATCATGAATGCCCTGTTGATGCTTGCTGGGCCATAAAGACCTGAACCCATTACTTTATTTCACCTTGACATATCCTTAGTAAAGAAAAGCAGAAGGGAGAAGAGTGGCAGTTGGCCAGAAAAGCTTTGTCTTCTAAAGCAGCAGTATCGTGAATGCCATCTGCTACAGTTATCCATAATAGTGTCTGAATCACAACCAAAGTAGTTAACGTGTGCGTATCTCACAGAGTTGCTAGGACATGATTAAGTGCATGGACCAAATACTGCGATTTCCGGAAGTCAGATGACAATGTTGCTAAATAATATATTGCAGGTTTTCCTGGGGGTCTCACTCTTTCTACCCTCGGTAGTTCCAGATTCAAAGTACCTTCAGTTAGTTGAATCTTCTCTGGTGCTTCATGGACCATGGCTGAATTCTTAACTAACCTGTATTTTTGTTATACCATACTCCACATCACCAACACCTCCTCTGGCATGGCAAAATAAAAACTAAACTAATTAGTGTGAGCATTTGAATCTCTCTTCCCTCTTTCATGCACACTGATTTTAGGGGGAGTAAAAGGTAGGAGATGAGACTCCGAGCATGCCTGGTTTTCTGGGGACTTCCACAGTTGCCTTCAAACTACACCGAGATGAGCCTTAGCTCTGCATACTCGGATAGATCGGTCTTCTGAATCTACACAGCGCTCGCTGCTGTGTTTTGTCACAAGATCATTTGCTCACAGATTTAGATTTAATGTCCACCTTCTATAAACGCGCGTGGTCCCTGCCATCCTTTCATTTTGTATTTAATCTTGTTAGAGTCAGTGAAACTACAGAACAGCAGTAATGTTGGGTTTGTCCCCTTGCCTTTTTGTCAGGAAGAGTTTGTATCACCATGTGAACACTAAAGAGTCGTGGGGTTAGTATGTCTGCAAGCCCTGTAACTGATTGCAAGGGTTTTTGAATTGTGCATCCCTAAAAATTATCTCTAAAGGTGTGGAGTTATCTAGTAAATTTAAAGCTACGCACTAGTGGTTTGCTATTCTTCCTTGTGATGTAGATCGCTCTTGGAGGATGTTTGTAGGATTTCAGGATTCAACAAATCACAGGTGGAAAACTGCTGCCTTACAGTATGTGGTAGAATAAGGAATAATTACGTTCCTTAGATGGGCAAGCATGAGCCGATACATGCAGACTTTGGCCATCCAAGCAAGAATTAACTGCTTGGGAGTTTGAACTGAAGTTTGGGGGTAAGCATTTGTGTGCTATTCAAATGAGTTTCTGAAAACTGCAGCTGTGTGTGTGTTGCTGAGTAAATTCCGTGGGGTAATATAGATTCGTATTTGTCAAAAGAGCAAATACGGAAATACAGTGTAGTTTCTTAATGAGATCTCAATTTGGCCAAGTGTTGTGAGAGAATATGTTGTAGACCATCGAGTCAGCGGATCTATTTCCTCTATGTGCTGTCACTGGAAGGTGGGATCAACTTCGCAACGGTGCTGCAAGAAGCTAATGTGCCTCTGTGCTGGGCTACGGATAGAGTAAATGTGCTCAAAGTCCTTGTCTTTTGCCCACTTACCTAAAACTGTAGTGATGAGCGTGCAGGGTTAATGCCTAGTTTTAAAAAAATGTGTATTTTTTTCCAGCAGCAGGAAATTATAAACCTGTTCAGCCAACATGGATACATTTTACTTTAAAAAATATGCTGAAAGTGGCATTGTATGCCATAAAAATATACATCATGTGCCAAGACAAGCAATTGATGCTCTCCTATAAAATACAGTAAACACCTCCTCCCTGCCCTTCCTTTGACTGTCGATCAGATTTCAGAATCATGAAATTTTACAGTATTACTGGTTAGAAGGGCTCCCCACTGGGAGCAGATGCCATCTCTGTCTTCATAGACTCTGAGAAAGTCCTGACATGTTTCATGGCGTTCATACGTGGAAGTCTGTGAAATGGAAAGGAAAACAGCTTTTTCTGTCAACCTGTCACTGATATAAGCTCTTACATTTCATCAGAATGACTAAACTTTAAAGCTGTTTCTTCAGTGCTGAGTATATTTGAGAACTCCCAAGTGTTATCAGATTTATAGAGTCCCAGCATATGATAGAAGACCAAAGCATTTTGTGGCACGATATTAAAAATTCATTCAGCTACTCGATAAAGCGTGGATGACAAAAGTCTGAAATGGAATAAGGTAGAGTGAATTTCTCCATGGTTTATTGACCTTGATTCCTCTACGCAAAATAAATAGACAGAATGGACTAAAATCTCTTCTTTATGAAGGCAAAATCCTGGCAGTCAAAGACCAGCTCATAAAAATGCTCTCTATGGCACATACCTTGGCAATGTTAGAAGTCGGAGGCGATGGAAATTTATTGCTGGTGCCGCAACGTATGTGTCTGTATTTCAGAGAAGGAGAAAGCAGGGGCTGCTTTTATGAGGTTACTGATGTTATTCTGTGGAGAACAGAGAACAAAAACATACTTGCTTTCATCATTTTTTGTTCTTTCCCTGAAGGTATAATAAGATAAAACACTTCCCTTTGCATACCCATTTTTTGTTTGAAAAAGAAAGAGAAAAAGCGAGTCGTTAGGAATGAGGAGTTTGACATCTTCCCCTGCTGGAAAAGGCTGGGGCTCCGTACTGCTCAGCGAGGTTTTCCTGCCTGGCTGCAGTTGGAGCGCAGAATGCCTCATTGGTTTCAGATATTAAACTTTTGTGCTGAAAGCCCAGTTGGAGGTGGTGTGACAAATGGATTTTACCTGCTGCCGAAAAACACAGCCCCCACCTCTCTACACCTCCCGTCTTGCCTAACCTAGCCCCCAAGAGCACTGAAACAGAAAGCTGCCCTTAGGCACCATCTGTTTCTGCCAGCTTCTACTTTGGGCCCTGCCTTTGCATCTGTTAAGTAGAGGCAGCTTTACTTGATGAGTTGTTTTGAAGAAATATCTCGTCTCCCCACCATGTTCATTAACTATTGCAGATCTGTTGAAAAGAGGCTCTGTGATGCCATTTAGCTGTAGTTAACTAAATTCATTGAAGTCACAGTCATAGATTGTTTTTGCATCCCACAGGGCTAAAGAGCAGCACTGGTTTAGCAGCAGTGTTTTCTCTTCCCTTTGAAAATAGAATTCTTTTCTGTTTGCCTTGTGAAACACCCTTTAAAGCAGTGGTGAAATCTAAAGAGGATTTCAAGTGACTAGTCGACGACTGGTAATTTGTTACTGCTCCTTGTAAAACGCTACCAAGCTGCGTGGATAGTGCATGCTAAAAAACAAAACAAAAAAGAAAAGAAAATATATTAATCATGTGTCCCTCCCAATAAAGAAAAGCAACTGTTTTATTCCTAGCACCTCCTTAAGTAGCCTGAAGCTACTGATTTGTTAAGCTTGCATTTTTCTCATGGACAAATGCAGCTTTCTGGAGCCACTGGAATCTTTTCGTGGCCAAGAACTAAAAGAAACAAAACAAAAATCTACTTAAAATACTTCAGAAAAATTGATTCGGTATGTTTGTGTTTGCATTTGTCACATTTGGAAAATAGTTTAATAGACATTCAGAGGAAAGCAGGCATCATACAGTTTATATCGAAGACAGTAGAACACAAATAGAAAGGAAAGACAGTTGAGGGGAAGGAGAGAACAGAGTCTTGTTTACAGACACAGAAACAGAGGGAAGGGAGAATTTTACCCAAAGGTGCTAAAGAAGAGTATGGGGCAGCCAGGAATTAAACCCACAATTTTAATAATCTCATGGTTTTAAGCCATAAGTATGGGACCATCATTTCTGCACTGGTTGGGCTGACAGTTTTCCAAGTTCTCCACGTGTACGGAGCCACTTTAGAAGCAAAATCTCGTCATAATACAAATGGAATTTTCTTTTATTGTGTATGTTACATTTTCGTCTAAAATGATGCCCTGAAGCTATAATTATGCATTATAATATACTCTATACAGAGATGTCCCTGTTGATTTTAAGGATGAGGGTAATTTATATATTAGTTAAAAGCTGGCACCTCTGAATCTGAGTCATATGTAGTAAAATAAATATGAGCAAAAAACTTATCAAAGCCTGGGTTCCCATAGAGAGTTAATTGAAACCTCTGATTGATGCTTTTTCCTTGGAGTTCTTATAACATTTCTCTTCTGTGTGCATTTTCTGCTATGAAGTGAGGTGTGATCACACACTGCAGCCCTTCTTTCAGGCTTATCAGGTCTCTATACCAACTGGGCGCCTTTTTCAGAAGACTCACAGGCGCTTAATTATCTTTGAAATCTCCTGTTGAATGTGTCCGGTGAGTTCAAAAATATTGCGAAGGTGCAACAGAGAGGGAGACTTCAGGGACCGACCACACGAGCTTTGTTTATCAGGAGAGCATGCTGCAAGGAAGTCTTTGCGAGGGTTTTTGTGTATAGTGTAATAATACTGACAGAGCTCCGATAGCCTGAAACACGACTTGACATGTTGACTCAAAAGATGACACTTAACACTGTTTGTTCAAATTGCCCAAGCGGAGCAAACGAAAAGCTCAGAGCAAATGAAGAGCTCGGTTCTGCTTCCTTTACTCACACAAGTCATTACATTGCGTTGTTATAAATGGTAATCTGCTGTTTATCGTCTGACTGCCCTCTTACGCAGGTAGTCATACCGTGAGAAAAGGTAACACCTACTATCTGAGTTAAAATGATTTGTAATGTGTGTGCGGAGATGGGTAAAAGGACACTGTCCTATATTGCTGTGGCTTTCTAAGCATAGAGCGCTTGTGACATCAGGAATATTCTGCAATTTTCTTGTCTAAACATGCCACTTGGAAAACACATGACATGCATAAGAATTAGCAATTCGCACAATCTAAAGAGAATTATCTGTTTGTCTCTAGGCGATTCACAAAAATATGCCCATAGCAATTTGAGGCATTATAAATCCATCCAGGTTGGTTCTGACCATGTTGCAGAAGTAATTTCGACTGGCACATCAGATGAAAGAACAGATTTGAAAACAGTAGCGTGCATGGCCCTGAAGGTTTTATCTTGGCTAATATTCCAGGCACCTTATGGCACTACTTTGGGTTTCTGTGAAGACTCCAAATAAAGTGTCTGTAGCCTGATGAAAGATTTAACACATTTTTTTCCTGAACAAGCTTTATAAATGTTACGCTAAAGATAAAGAATGTACTTGCTGATGGGAAGCAGCTTATTTTTTGGTGTACTCTTCAAAAGCACCCTTTACATGTGGTGCTTCTGTATTTCCAATGCATGCGGTTCGTGCGGCAGTGGAGGTTCTGTAACGATAACGCTGGGGGGTTCAAATTTGGGATTTCTTTTCCACCATTCAGTAATGCCCATGGAAACTCCTCATTTTACCTTTTGCCAGGTATCTTTGTGGTTCCAGATAGAAACAGCCAGAATAAATATGTCCACTGAAAGGACTGTATGAAGGGTCAGTACTAGAGCTAAGTACGTTATACTGAGCAACACAGCTTGTGTTGTGTGCCCAGGCTGGGCAGTGAGAGAGCAAAGGCTGTCGCAAGAGTCAGCTTTGGATAGCCTTACTGAAAGGATAATTTCTCAGTGTTTTCTCTGCTTTCCTTGCTTGTATTTTCTCTCACTTTCCATTTGCTGCTACCAAATACAAAAGAAGGATTTAGGCACCTGGTTTGGGTGTCTGAAGGAGAAGCATGTCCAAGACTGCATTTTCTGTGTGGATAGCGGTCTTCCTGGACTCTCTCCAGTCAAGGGTCAGAGATCATCTCCTCTAGACGGTGATGCAGAAAGCTTAAGGGCTGCTGTGTGCCTTGGCTCAGATGGCGACTCCCTTTTCAGTCCCCAGATATTTTAGGAAGACTTTCTCCTTCCAAGGCAACGCTGTAGGGCAGGAGAAGGGAGATGAC